>NW_006763133.1:785843-849811 GCF_000264905.1 Stereum hirsutum FP-91666 SS1
TCGGATCGCGTTTTCTAGCGTTATGGTGCACTTGTAGCTTGCCCGACGGCGCATGAGCACGCGCGGCTGATCGGGAAGCACCATTCTCTTGTCACTTATACCGGTGTCCTGCCACCTCTCGAATGCAGGTCCCCCCTCACCCCGTGAACTCGAACGTCTCTGTCTGCGTGTCTGTCCGTCAACCGTCTGTCTCCCCCACTCGTCAACTCTATCGTCTGCCTCTCGCTCTCATCGTCCTCCACTCTCTTTATTCTGACTCCACTCGCCTCGCCTCAATACCCTCATTTTCTCCATTTTCTTCTGCTTGCTTCCCTCGTCTCGTTTCTCCACCACGTTCCGGCTTATCCTCGGAGAACTCGAACTCTCTCAAAACCCTACAAGTGTCCGCATTTATTAATCCGGTGCGTACATTGCTACTCTAATTTTCCTCCCTTTTCCACTCGCTTGATCGGCCTCTCTTCTACCTCTGTAGACCGAGCGACCACGTCCCGATCCCCTCCTCCTCCAATCAGTTTCGTACCTCCACACCGTACCCGCCACACACCGTGCTCGAAAACCGCGGGTGTGCCCAGACCCGTGCAGAACACTAGAGACACGGTACTGTGCTCCGGATTGACAATCAACAGATAATCGTGTGTGCTTAAAGTTCTGCTGTGAAAGGAGACGATTAGCTTGAGAGATGGTTTGTTCATCTCGCACGATTGCGAAATGAGTGCCCATTGAGTAGCTTGAAGAATGTAGGAGATCGGAAATCGAGAGGGTCGCAGGTGGGAGTCAAGGATAAGATATGAGGTGTAATTACCTCCTTCCTTCCTCCCAAAAAGCTCGGAAGATGACGGAGAAACTGTATACAGTCGTCACGAGGTAGATAAGATGCGATAATGCGGCATCTACTTGGAAAGGTCCTTGAGAGAAAAGTGACGAATTCAGAGGACCAGCAAGTAAAGGTTAGTGAGAGCGTGCAAAGGACAGCGACAATAGGGACACATGACCTACTAGATAATAACTACGCCCTACATACGCCTTCAAACTAAGAATACCTATTCCCGATAAAATAGCATCTACACGCGAGCACTAGAATCCCGCTGTTAGCTAGCACCTGTTAGTACTCGCTGTCAGCTCAAGTCGGAGCACATACCCTATGAGAAGATCCGGGATACCACCGGGCTTCGAGCTTGGTATACTTCGCCTTCTGAGCAGCCTGCGGATATCATCGTCTTCGAACACCCACACGCAACGTTCGCTGCCACTGCAGACCCACTGGCATGTGCATCACCACACCCACATCGTTCCACATCGGGGCCTACAGTCCGACAGCCGCCGTCAACTCGAGTCTTCCCTCGAGGACAAAGTGGTGAGAGACGAAAGACGAAAGCAGGAGGCTGACAAGGCGCTTTGGATACTTATAGCCACAGGTACTGAACGAAGCGCCCTTCCTCGAGCAGGAGGACTCTAGTGGCGTAGGCGCTCGTAATAACAAGCTTCACCGCCTCCGGTACCCAACCGGTACGCGCCGTACAGAGTTCATGAAGTCAGATCAGCGGCAGCTTCCCTAAACCCTATGTTTACTTATATCCATCGGGCAGTGGGGGATCGGGCGACGAGGAGAGAAATGTCCGAGCGCTGGACGATGGAGCACTCGGGCAGATCAGGTCAAAGTTCAACATGACGAAGATAGATCAGAGTGGTCATGTTCGTTTCTGGCGTCATGAGTGAGCACCTCAGCGTCTTTCGCTCGTGAGATGGCAAATGTTACAGTTGAGGCGTAGTCAGCAAGCAGACAGAGTCACATTCGAGTGGATGGTGAATGTCGATCACTAAGTCAAGATATGAGTCAGCGCAAAGCGTCCAGAAAGTAAAGCACAACACTCACTTCAAAGCGATGATTTGCATGAGCCGAGCCCGAGTCATTCTCGAGGCACAGAGCCACAACCCCGCACCTCCAAGTCAGGCCCACACAGCACAGCATCCAAGCCAAGAGCACGAGTCTTCCTAGACGCCTGCACACGTCCGTCAAACCTTCACGGACGAATATAGCACTGGAGGTGTATTCAAGCCATTCATTACAGCCAAGCCGAGCAAAGTTCTGTCAAGATACACGAGGGAGATGTGCACCAGGGCCTTCTCAGGCCATATAGATGAACGCCGAGACAAGGTATCCCCGATGCGCCTCCATTGGCCTCCATGGGAGTCGGAGCAAGAAAGAAGTCTCGTCGATCCTGGAATAGATGCGAAAGTAATTGAGCATGGACGAATATGGAAATCGACGGATCGATCTCCTCTCAATAAAGAGATGAAGAAAGCATAAGCGCTCGATAGGATTGAACTTGTGAAAGGCATGAGAGCGGACGAAGCGTTAGCGGCTATGATATCCTGTTAATGTGCGAGTGCTAGAGTAGAAGCTAGAAGCCGTCAACGTTGAAGCAAGTCGGCAGCCGCGCTGCCAGTGGACACGCTTAGACGCCCACTAGTCGAAGGAATAACGAGCCGTTGTTGTATGACAGAGAACTCCGCTGCTGATTAACGTGGATGATGAACGAGAGTACGACACAGCCAGCCCGAACCTACAAAACATACATCCAGCGTCAATACCATATTGGAGACTAGAACAAGGTAGAGTCGTCTCGAGCGCCACCTGCGCATCGGATGTAGTCTTTAAATTGGAACACAGACTCGAGGCCAGACGAGCAAAATCAGCGATAAAGCACAAGAGCACAATAGATTGCAATTAGATCCGCACGATCCACACGACATCGATGTCTCGATGTTGATTTCCTCGCTCGAGAGAGGGCTCAGACTGCAGGTCGAGGAGAGCCGCCGCCCTTCATAGACGCTCAATCTTCCGGCGCCTATTTATTCCATGTTCAGAGAACTATGAAGGCTATGAGATAGGAAATATCGTAAGCTGTGGCGATGAAAAACAAAGCTTCACACTGCCTCCAGTTCCAATCAACCACCCATGCTTTCGAGGATCAAGACGCTGTAGGCGTCAGTACTATAAGCAGGACAAGAAGTGACCCTACCTGTGTTTTTAGCCTCGATTGCATCTTTGCTCATAGTACAGACGCTATACGCGGCAGTATGATCCAGTGCCAGTGAGGAGGCGCCGTAGGCGTTTGTAGCCCAAGCCAGAGCGAAAGACGCTAGCGCTGTAGGCGTCACCGAGGAGACGCCAATAGCGTCAATAACAGACCGACGTCGCTGCCGCAGATATAAGTGTCCAGGATCTAAGAAGGTCACAAAGTAGCAGACCGAAACGAAGCGAAGCCTTTCAGTGTCGATATGAGGCGAGACGCTGAAAGCGCTACCGTGTGGACTTTGCTCACCTTTATGTACCGGGGTCGCGGTTTAGAGTGTGGCGTCAAGTGCGACCCTGGACACCAAGTTCGACTTGCCGCCACAGGACGACAGAATCGAAGCGCTCCCACCATAAGTAATAGATATAGAGAGGTACGCGCTTGATGCACCATGAGCTACACCATCAACATCATCGAGAACGGGTCTCCATCGAGACCATGATGCGGTCGCAGCCATCATCGCCTGTGGTCGAAACCGGGGCCGCTACTTGAAGCTTGAAGCCCCTGAGCCCCTTGACAGTAGTAGTACGCAGCGGGACGCGGAACGCGCCCCGCATGCAGAAAATCAAAGCTCAGGCGCATCAGAGCCTGAGCCGTCAAAGCACGAGGATTCAAACACGTTGAACTTGGTAGTAGACCGAAAGAGGAACAAAGAACAAGAAAACAGAGCCTTGTTTCAAGAGCAATAGAGACTGAAACATACGTTGATCATTATTCAATGAGGAGTCGTCGATCGGTCGGCCTTGTTGTTTTGTTTGCTCTAGTTTGTCCGAGTCTTGTTACAGCTTTGTTAGCAGACGAGATGACGTTCTTCGGCTGTCGGTCGTCGGTCAGCTTCGGGCAAGTCTCAGCTATTGCTTCTGTTGTTCTATGTTCAGAGATGTTGAAGGTTGAGCGTTCAATATCTACGTCGGCAACAAGAACGGCAAGAGTTGATTAACGCACGCCGAAAGCCGTAACAGAATTAGTAACTTATCTTTGTTCTGTAACCGAAGCGCTCACCTCAAAAGTAAGCAATCGTCTTGTCCACAACTTGCTGGCACAAGCCGTCGTTCTCTCTTTCAGCCAAGCGCTGGCCCGACTCGAACGCTGAGAAGAGAAGTAGTAGAAGGTGTAAGGTGTGGCCACCACTTCCAGCGTCAAGCAAATTATAGATATAGCAAAGGGAACAGAAGACTCGAGTGCCACTATTGTGATTCAAAGTTCAGTCGCGTTAGGAGGACGGGCGGGATGGAGGATCATATGTCGAGGGACCAGCCTTGTCAAAGCCCGATTCGACTCGATTCGCATCGGGAAGAAGCCAACGATCCACAATCGAGCACATACGCGGCTCGCAGGTCAAGAAGCAAGTTGGATCGGGCATTGTACTCTTGACTCTACCGCGGGAAGTCTGTATCGGGATCAGCGTCCAGCGTCCAGCACGAGCGCGTCTGTGAAGGTTGGACGACATCCACCTCCCCACAGCCTACCCACACCCACTCTCCCTGCATTATCCACTCATCTCACCCACCCACTCCTAGAATCCACCTATGAATACCGAGCAGTAGCCACCCAATCCACCTCCCGAAGCCAGTCGTAGCGCCCTGTAAAGCTCGCATGCGACCAAGCAGCCCAAGCTCAGACGCTGGCCCGTTCCATCTTTAGACAGACACTAGTACTTCGAAGATGTCGATGATTGATGACTCTCGACTCCAACGGAAAGCAGAACGGAAGGGCTCGCAGTGACGCTGAACGGAGCACAAAAGTCCAAGCGCCTAGATGACAACAGGATTGGCGCAGACAAAGTTCGACGACGAGTCTTCCCGCCTGGAAAGGAATCTAATGTCATGGGCGCCAGTCAGCTTTGGTTTGGGTTTGGACGACACGGTCGGGTTCTTAGAGGACCGAGGCGCTTCGCAGGGAGAGAAACGCCGGAGGAACAGTCGCTGGCCAATCATATCATGTTTCGCGGTGCGCTGAGGTGAGCTCGAGCTGCCATGAGAATGAATTGTGGCGAGTGGCGAGTGAGTTTGAACTTTGATTGTTGTAGATCGTAGAACTTTGATAGAGAAGGATGCCGCACGAGCGGAATGAAGAGAAAATGAAAAATGAAGCCGTAGGTAGAAGCTCTGAAAATATTTGCGTGGTACAAGCAAGGACGGTACCAAAAAAAGAACGGCAAAAATCGGGAACCGCGTCGTTCGAGTCGTCGGAAAACATGCCTATATAGAGTACGGCGAAGTATGTGCGTGCGTGTATGCCGTCGGGTTCTCTATGAAGCCTTGAAGAAACAGCGAGAAATTCTGACATAGAAGTTGGGACGAAGGGGCCTCGAATGTCATGGTCATGATGTGTAAGGGTGTGGAGCCAGGAAAATGAAGGAAGGAAGAGATGAAGGAACTTGGAATGAGGTAACGAAAGATCGCTCCGAGTCGAGGTTTGCAAGAAGGTTGAAAACTGACGATGACGATTGTCTGAAGATCGAAAAAGAACTTGAAAGACATTCCAATAATACTAGTACTGAGCAGGAGGTACTCGGAGGTGCTGACCTGACCTCCCCGTCCAGGACTTACCGGCGGCGAAAAATATATCACTCCAACTCCAGCACTCCCCAACGACCCAAGGCGTCGTCGTAAAACCATCATTAGATGGAGAGCTCTCGAACCCTTGAGGCATTACCGGCGGTATGTAGTGGTCACGAACCACATCTGAAGAAATTGCCGTGGCCAATAAGTATCGAAAGTAATGAGCCTCCACCGTCATCACTTGTCACTCCTCGAAGCCCCAACCTCGTCATTATTAGATGAAGATCTCGAGGGGTTACCGGCGGCACTTCCTGCTCACTGATCAGGAGCGCATACGCAACTGAAAGAATTGCCGTGGCGAATATCGAAAGTAGTGTCTACTGCTCAGCCCTATCGCGGATAGGGGCAAAAAAGTCAACCAGCTTCAGTGGATCCCGACGCTTCCCTTCCCTTACTCCCCAGTATACTATTAGTGCTCTCCGTCACGAAAACCGAACACTCCGCATAAAAACCACAGCGAAAATGACGATCCTTCAAAAAACGCGGAAAATTTCGGGCTCGGGCTCGGAGGCGACGGCGAGTACGGCGCCCACGGGAGCAAGGGCACATGCCATGGGTCGAAAGCCTCAGGCCTCAAACGTCGAAAGCTCAAGGCTCAAGGCTTGAAGCTTGGGGGAAGGTGAAAACACAGAGAAATAAAGATAGACATGGAGCGTGAAGCCCGAACCACAGAGATATTATTATCTCGATGAGTGAGTTGACTTGTGATTTCGGAGTGACTCGACCCGGGATATAGATATTCATACATTCCTCCATCTCTCCATCTCTCCATCCATCTCTCCATCCATCCATTCCGTTCGTCGGCCGACACAGTGTAGCGTAGCGAGATCCTAGCCTTAGAGACGAGATGAAGCGGATGACATTGGGAGTAGAGAAGAGATGTGTACGCCTGCGCGTGCATTCCGTGGCGTACATTCCGGCTAGTATGGGTTGAAACGAATCGTGAAGGGAGGAACGGAGGTGAGGAGGGAGTGAGGGCGGTGGGCTGAGCCTCCAATGACGAGTACATAGACGACCAGACGAGCAGAAGAGCAGAGCAGACGAGCACAGCGGAAAAGAGACGAGCGACCCGTTCTCCTCTGAGATCTGCGTTCCGTTGTCTAGTCGTTCCGCACACATGCACATCTAAGTACACAGGCACATAGATGGATCGATGATGACTCGAGCTCGGAGGTCAAGGTTCAAACGTTCAAGGTCCAAGGTTCAACTCTGTCTTCATGATCATTGATGACGCCTACTGCTCAGTCATAGCACACACACACACCCCACCAAAGCCATCCCACAAATCCAAAACGACGTGACTGGCTGAACGAGCAACGCTCCGTATCCCTCCGAAGCCCCTGATTGGCCACCCAGTCAAAGCGCAAGAAAAAAAACAAAGACGCGGCCGCCCGGCCAGATCTATCCCGAGATCCCGAGCCCATCCAAAACTAAAAATAAAGAGCAAAGAGCAAAGAGGGCCGGATAAGGAAGATCAGTCGCACGATTTACTGTGTTTTTGTATTGCCGATGTGCGCTAGGGCTGGGTATTGTGCTTCCGGTCGGCGAGGGGGCGCGTAAGCAGCTATGGATAGCTCGGACGGAGAGTAGGGATCCAAGCGTTCTTCAGTTAGACAAGACTTGCGATTGGAAGAGAGAGGAGTAGAGAGGAGGAGAGAGGGGACAGTCAGCGATGTCCGGATTGAGAGGAGTCTGAGTCAGTGAGGGATCTTGAGATGTTCTGAGTAAGCCATTCTCGAATGTTGATGAGGTTGCGTGCGTACGACGGAAGAAGGATGCGTAGGCTGGATACATGTCTGGCGTCAGAAATCAGAAACCAAGCGAACGAAGACGGTGGCACTGAAATGTCGAGCGGCGAAGTGCCAACAGAAGCAACTATCGCCAGGATACCCTATTAGATACGAGCGTGCGGAGTTCACCTGAGTTCCTGTGGCGCACAAAGCAAAGATACGAAATACGAAGACCAAGAGCAGAGTGATTCAGAGCACAAAGGCCAAAACGATCACAGCAAAGCGAGGGTGGCGCAGAACATCAGGCGGTACAAAGCTGCAGAGGGCAAGATCAAAGCGATGGCACTACCAGAAGTGGCTCAGCAGGTCGGAACGAAGTGAACACGCCGTACGGGCACATGTGGGTTGTTGAGTGACTATCGGCTGGATTTGAGTCACTGTGCCGAAGTTGCCAGTACGAGTGGGATTAGGACAAAGCGGGCGTGAGAAGTCGACGAGCAAAGCTTGGGAGGGCCGGCGATGTGAGGCTTGGGAGGAAGCGTGAGGATGAGCGAAGACGGATTGGGTCGGGGGGCTTGGAAGCAGTTGGTTGCAGGATTAGATGGGCGATAATCGGAGGGACGTTGGGGGAATGGGATGGGTGAGCTCAGGTGGGTGTGCGCCTGCAAGAGGCGGCTGAGGATGAGCGCCTGGAGAAAGCAGCATGGTGCGCGCCGGGAGCCGGGGTAGACGCGGAGCGCTGTCGATGGGGCTCTGTCAGCGAGGAGGAGGGATCTCGGGAGATCTTCCGGAAAGGGCGGAAGTGAGTGCTCCCGATATGGGCAGCTGGTTGGGGGACCCGAGGCAATGGCGCGCAATGTGGGGGCGCGTTGGCAGAAGGGCAGGGATATAAAGGCAGGGCGCCGTGCCCGAACCCGATCGTCGTCTTATCGCCCGTTGTGCCCACCAAACCACCTCTCCCCCGCGTACATCCTCCCTTGTTCTCCTCCCGCCACCCACTCTCCCACATTCCCACAGTGACACACGCCACCCAGACACGAGACACCCCGCGTATATAGCCACCCAAACAAACCCCCTTTTCGGTCAGTCATCCCCTCCCCTTCCAGTGTCCCTCCCTCCCGTGCCAATGCGTGTCTCCCCCCGCACAGCGATGTCCCCAACGTTCGAATACGAAGTCCCGCTCCGCTCTCCATCCTCTTCATCACCAGCAACAAAGCGCTACCACGCAAATGGCGCGACTCACCACGGCAAATACTCTCCCTCCACCCGCCCCTCTGACATCCCACGCATCCTCGACTCGTCATACTCCTCTTCCACCTCGTCATCCCCCACCTCCTTCTCCATCGACCAGCAAGGTGCTCTCCACGATCCAGACTACCGCGACTTCCCCGCCATTCCCACACATAACACCCGTCGCCGTCCGGCTTGGGAACGCGGTGGTTTCGCCTCGGACGATGACGAGGACGCCTACATGAGCCCAGACGAGGACTACGTCGACGAGGACACGTTCGACGAACGCTCCCGTCTGCGTTCCGCCTCTCCGCGCGAACGTCGGCGGCGGTCAGTCGAGCCGCGCTACCCTGCATACCACACCGCCTCCACCTACAGCTCCCCATACTACTCGCGTAACTCCTTCGAAGAATACTCCCGTCCATCCATTGTCGACGAGTCGCTCGAGAAGAAGCAGAGGAGGAAGTTGAGGTCAAAGGTAGTGAGTCAGGGTCACGTTCACGTAGAGGAGTCCGCCTGGACTCAGGAGGCAGAGGTGAACGATCTCGAGGGAGCCGCCAAGGAGAGCACAGAGTCGTCAGAAGAATATATTTCCCAGCAGATTCATGAGGCACCAGAGTGGACGTGAGTACCCTCTCTAGTACCTTACCTCATTATTACGAGCGCGTTCCCTAACGCGCTTTTGTCTCTCCTTTCAGGCCGACGTGCACGCAGTCCATTCGCCGCCAATGGCAATCATGGTCTCTCAGCGTCCGCTTTAGCATCTTCCGCGCTCAACGTCGGTTGAAGCGAAAGGTCAAAGTAGGCGCATGATCCTTCACCCCCTTCATGCCGATACACGCACACGCCTCTGCCTACTGCAAGCACCTATGCGCCATGTTTCCCTCATCAACGGGACTGGCACAACTTACTCGCATCGTACATCTCTACACATGCGAAACTTTCACGACTCGAGCGACCCGACGATCACGGCTGCCCGTATCTGCATCCGCGTCGGCGAAGCACGACCCCCACGATCATCCTCGGCCATTCACTACGCGACTAGTGGTGCTCGGGCGAGCGATCGTTCATGTCATTGTCCATTCTATTCTGTATAGAGGCGCGGATTGTACACCCTCATACCCCTCCAATCACCTTCCATCTTCCACCATTCCCCATTCTTCACGACCCCTCCGACCCATCGCGCATCATATTGTACATATCCCTCATCACGCCCTCACGTCCCACCTCGCATCGAGCGAGCGGGCAAACGTTCCATATTGTCTCTTTCAACGTACTTACAACATCCTTATGCATCTCTTTCCTCTTTCGGAGTACAAATTCGAACTTGTTTTTTGTCTTTGTTTTTTCGCTTTCGCTTTGTGTATATTGCATCCCTCGTTTATAGGTTTCCTTTCTTCTTCTTTACTACCTCTTTCGACGACTATATACTTTTCAGTCGACGCCTTCGATGTTCGTTGTTCATGCAATGGTTATGGTTCATGGTTACGGATACGGATACGGTCATGGTTACGAACGAGCAATAACTACCTTTGTATAACAGCACAAGCACACAAGCACACACACACTCCTTTTTCCTATCCCCCTTTTCCCGTTTCTCATCCTATCCCCTATCCCCTTTCAAGTTTCCCATTCGCACATCCGAACATCCACGTCTACACGCACGCACATAGTGTTCACGGACACAGTACATATCTAGTTTATGGATCACTAAATGACGAGCCGTACGACGCAGAAGAGAATTGAATACGAAATGATTTTGGAACGAATTATATGTGTGACGGTGTGGATTAAACTGAGCGTTGTGAGACTGAGAGTTATGGGACGTGGGGTAACAGGACGTGGCGTGAATGTGAACTTTGACCGCCCCTTTCCAACAAGCTCACGCTTTACGATTGGATTCTCACGTACACGGTAAGTCGCTCACAGGTGAAGATCCAACGCTTCAAGCGTTGTAATTTGTAATTTGTAAGGGTACTTCCAGTTCCAGGCTGCAGATAGATAGTTCCAGAACGAACCCGTCTTTCAAGTTCGACGATATCGAATTCGAACCAACGAGAACCTGCCAGTGACGGAAACCACTACTAGCACCCTACTATGCTCGAACATTCAGACCGAAGCTCGAGAGCCTGAGATCCATCGGCGGTAACTTACTGTAAAGAGATCCAGAGTCCAGAAGTCCATCAACAATTGCAAAGTCCGGCCCCAAACCCAACCTCCACAATCCCCACCTCTAGATCTGCCACGGTGACCTCCAAACCTCCAAGGAACCGTGATGATATCATTGACGTTTGGTACGCGTATAGAACCACTGTGGCTCTGATGCACTGATATGCCGTGGCCAGGAAGGGCAATGTTCGAACACGGTGGTTGGGATAGGATGGGATAGGGGCTGGAGGGTTGACGTTGATTGCGAGATTGTGAGTAGGGGGTGATGTCATTATAGGTGTGTTGTACTGTATGTATGCATCATCGACATCGTACATGGACGTAGTGGTAAGTGTTCCTAGCAAGGAGCTGCCCTGCACTGTACTGTAGCATGACCGTGAAAGATAAGTTACAAAGTCGTGCCCCGTGATGAGCAGGCTGGAAAGCGTGGCGTGGGGGAGGTAGCGGGGATGACGAGGAGGTACGGCAACCTATTGCTACTAGTGCCAGCCTGAAGTATTTCTAGCCATATGAACGTCAAGTAACGACAACGAGCATGAACAAACCTATCCTATAAGCACGGAAATGCGAACGCGTGGCGTCATGCATACGTCCGTGCTCGCATGTACACCTTTGTAAGTGACTTATTATTGGAGACCTCAGACGTCCAAGTGGGTATAAGCAAAGTTCTTCTAGTCAGCCTTCATCCTTCATCTTTCATCCTTCGAGTTCGTGGGTAATCAAGTGGGTACGCGGAGCAGGGAGCAGGAACTGACATGACGCATCTTCGAATTTCTTCCGTTGGTACGATACGACGGAACGAACGAACGAAAGTGCTTGAGGAATACTACCGACGAGGAGCTGAACGGAGCGAAGTTATTTTGACAATGACAGCCTTCGAATGACGGACGAGCCCCGTCTTCCGAAGCCTGCAAAGCCCCTGTCCAGCGTCAGATTCAGACTTCATAACATCCGAGCGTACTGTGCCTATAAGTGGCCTATGTATCGAGCTTGAATCTCACGGGCAAAGCGTAAGTACACGGAGTTATAACCCGAAGTGAGATACTACAGCCTGCGCCTGTGAAGAGTGGGTTATGATGGGGCCTCCAGGACTGGGCCTAGGAGCCGCAGGGAGACGCGTACGACATCGAATGCCGGTGGGTCAGGACTCAGGCCATGCCTGCCTGTTTGCCTGCCTGCCCGTAGCCTGGACAATGCACAGTAAGATATGATAATAGACGGCTCCCTTCGCCTCCCCGGCGAGCTGTGCACATGCATGCAGCTGTAAGGAGTACTTGTGAAAGCCCAGGAGAGAGGACCGTACGAGGAAATATGGGAGGAATCGGAATGAAGTGGTTTCCTCGAGCCATCGGGAGTTCGGAGACGGTCCCAGACGGAGCGAGATCATCTCGCAATATTATCATGGGTCGATTCGCCACTGCAATTGCGCAAGCGAAAAGGCAGATGATTTTTTTCTCCTTGGAATTGAATATTGAGGAGTCGAAGAAGAGAGGAGTAGAGCATAGCATATTGCAAGTCAGACGGCCGCGGGAGAGTAGGTAGCAGTGTTAGAAGTTTCAATTTATGACGACGTCGCATATGAGCCAATCGGAATCGGTGCAGATGCCGAGCGCACCGCCACAGAGAAAGTCAATCGCCACTTTGGAATGCTCGGAGCGAACCGAAGCCGAGGCCGGCGCTGTGAGTCCGATCAGAGTCCGAATCCGTCCAGGCACCGACGACGTCGTCCGCCACTCGTTGCTCTTGAACTTGTTCCTCGACGTCGACCAGGCATCCGAGTGGGCCACACTCGCTCGTTTTCTGCCTTTTGTTAGGTTCATTATGCTTGAGATTTCGTTGCTTCTGGACCCTCTGCCCAGCCTATTCGTATCCATGTTCTTTCTCTAGATTACTAAGGCGATGAAACCACGCATACTCCATCCTGCACCATTGCACTGCGACCATTTCGACCTAAAGCAGGTATCTTCCCCGAGCATGGCCTCCTCCAGAGTATACGTGAGTACTTACCCTTCCACTTCCAACTTCCCCACAGCTGTACTGCCGCTTTGATCGCACGAACCACCGCGTCCATGGGTGGTATGTTGTACTCATCGAACCTCGTTATGGAATAGGCTCTGAAATCCCGCAGTGGCCTGTTGCGTCCTGCGTATTTATTGATATCCTACGGCTGTTCACGGAAAGGAGCTTCATTCGGAGGTGTAGGTATTCCGAGTGTCTACGCTCCTCCACCGGGCATTCTCTGCTCTACGAAAGTCTTGTTCAGTTCCGCTTGCCAGCCTTGACGCTTTGACGCCGAACTGAGATGAACGTTAAGTTAATATCTTGTCGAGGCACAGCTGCTCTTCTTGGTGCGTAACTAACTTACCACATGCTTATTTTGCTTGTATGACGAGCCAAATGTACCCTATCACTACCCATGCAGGCCCCATACCCCACTCATCCAATTCCCCACAGCTGTGGCATTAGAGCACCGTCGCCCTTCGACCTGATGTATGCCATCGTCCTCGAAGGGGATCGTCACCGCAGTCTCCCGGGGATACCTACTATGCCCGAAGTCTTGAGATCTCTCCTTGGCCCAATCAAATTCGGTTTTCATGGTCTAGTCCACAGCGCCAAATCTCCGCCACCAAGACATTCAAGAACGGGAGAGTAAACTTATCGCACTGTAGTGCTTCCAGTCATTGGCACTATTCAAGTTTCTTCGCGCACTTAGCCCTTTCGTCATGGGATCATCCACGATGTTCTCTTTAGTATGATCCGTCGACATCGCTGCTTTTGGGGTTCACGGTGGTCGTCTAGTGGCATAACGTTTGTCGACGTCAATTGAGGAACAGAAGATTTGCCTCGCTGAAGTCTCGTTGCACCCGTGCACTAACGCAGGTATGCAAATACAGCATTATCGCTTCCATTCTCTGCAGCTGAGCGTCGAGCTTTCCTAATTTCGATACCTGGCATTTCCTCGCACGAACATGCTTTCTCCAGGCGGTCGTCAATCGTACGACGACCAGCTGAAGAACGCCAGATCTCGTGATTCAGACCGTGAGATTGTGTGGCCTTGTCGAGCAGCGGGCTATTGTTTCCCGCAGGCCCTCTTTTGGACAGTTCTCTTTCTGTGGCGTACACTCGTCTTTGCAACGTTCTTATTCCTTTTTTGTTCCTTGGTGTCTCTGTGGCGTGTTTCCGTATCGCAGCATGGCATGTGATTATCCTCGTTGCGATGCTTTATCTTCGTCCACGTACGACCTTACTAGGACGCAGACGCCCATTCACGCTCTTCGAGCTCTCGACGCACAGCAAGCTGAAGTCACCAACGCATCCTGACTTCGTTTCCTCGTCCACTGACCCACCCACAGCACAGATCGCACAAGATCCGGGACGATAACAAGC
This sequence comes from Stereum hirsutum FP-91666 SS1, assembly GCF_000264905.1. Taxonomy (NCBI): domain Eukaryota; kingdom Fungi; phylum Basidiomycota; class Agaricomycetes; order Russulales; family Stereaceae; genus Stereum; species Stereum hirsutum. The sequence continues at coordinate 800,001 of NW_006763133.1, forward strand.
CGTATCGTCGTCGATTCGTCGGGTTCGACGCACTCGACTGTGGACTGTGCGGCACGTTGACGCTCAGGTGAGCACTTTTTGCATTTTCTCTACGGACGCCGCGTAGGTACATACGTGCATCGTTCGGCATTTTGCTCGAGTCACATCGATGCCTCGGTGCGCTTTGAATTTGAACCCACCCACGCCGACACGCATACCTTACCTCCATCGGGCGCTTGTACTTGCAGTACTTGTTAATTCTTCGAACGCTTCGGATCGTATGTTCGCTTTACACAGCTGTTGGTGCTATACCCCGGATCGATGCACGGATGGTCCGATGCTGAATCGGAGCTCGATATGTATCGTTCACCTAACTTACCTACATTCTTCTCGATCTACGACTTACTTCTCTTTCGAAAACGAAGGAAATGTTCAGGTTATGTTCGGGCATCGTGCGATGTACTGTGCGATTCGAGTTACTGATCCAGATCATAAGACTGGATTGTTTTTCGGGATGATCGCGGCATACGGGAACAATTCGGGCCATGGCAGAGTCATTGGAATGGAGTGAGCTGAAGGGTGGATGAGCAGATGGGTATGTTCGGGAAGATGTGGATTGGTTCGTTGCACGGCTGACTTAGACTTCTGTGACCATTGGCTGTGAGTGTAGATAGAACCCGCGGTCTAGATACTCATAGACGTTCTGGGCAATAGTTTGAGTGGCATCAATGAAGCAGCTGAATGCATGTGAATATACATATTATTCCCGGGTTTAGTGGGGGTAGTAGTAGGTGGTCGGATGTTGTGCATATCAGAATGAGACCGGTTCAGATCACGAGGCCCAGTCAGCTCGTGATAATCGTGGGTGGTAATGCTACGTAGCAGCCGCCTTGTCTGCTCTCTCTTGAGAGAATAGGCGTCTTTATTCCTGGCATAAGTTCACACAAGTTGACGCTACACTAGCAAAGGTACAATCAGCTACGGGTCTACGAAGGAGATGCTATCATTCTCGACCATGATGTGTACCTAGCTCAAGCATCGTACCTCAAATGATGGGCATAGAAAGCCCATTTAAGGGTTGCTGTGCTCTATCTGCGACTAACGACGTTTCGTTTCCGGAGCACGGTGCTCGAAGAGATGGTCCAGGAACGCGAGCCTATAACATTCGGACCCGTTTACCAAGCCATGTACAATAAAATCCACAGGCTCTCTGTCTTTGGACATAAGTACATCCGATGATACTCGCAGTATCAGGGCCGGTGGAGTACCCTTTTACCATCACACCTGTGTCTCGTGGACCATCGTGGTATATGCTGGCAGATACGGTGAGTAGCACACCGGTGCTCACACCCGAGCCTCCCAAGCTCCTGACTAAAACGGTGTACAGACACCACGCCAGCTTCAGACTGAGAGCCAGGTGGCATGTTACTGTAGGACTCTTCATGTACTATCTTCGGATAACATCGTCCACTTATATATACAGTCAGCCGTGGTGCGCCCACAAGACCAGCACGCAAGTGACACGTCGATGCTCAAATACATGTCCATACGCGCATCGCAGCAAGTAGTACATCCAGGATTCCCAGACGGTCATTGAGAGTGGATGATAGGATGTGTGCATATGGATGCCATGTCTGAACAAGGGGTCACATTGTTCTTGTTTCTCCGCATAGAGTGAGAGTGAGTAGTATCTGGCGTGTACTTGTGCTATCGGCTCATGGCCTGAACAACAGTCCAGTGGAGAAGTGACACCCAAGAGACACGGATACTGTATATGGTCCTACCACCGCGCATGAAATGTACCATTTGTATCCTCCGATGATCGTTGAGGATGAAAGTATCGGTTCTGTGGGAGCAGTCATGCACCCACTCGTCTGCTGTGTGCCTCACGCAGGCAAGTGAAGTATATGTGCGCAAGAACCAGTCACGGTGCTTGAGAGCGGATGGAGGATACATCGCAATGTGTTCACGGCCGAGAAACTGAGCAACTTCGGAGAGAAGGGAGTAATTGCCCCGGAACAGTGAAAGAAAATATTTCCAGATGAGCAGCAATCACTACGAGAATTATCCATGCAGTCGTCTGAGCACAAGTGCAAGTGTACAGAAAGGAAACTCGCTCAGATGGGCCATAAAATACGCCTCAACCTCGCATTTCGAATATTGCAGTCTTCGTCAATTCATAGACGCTCGCGCTGTAGGCGTAGGAACCTCGAGGCGATCTGCTACTTGGCTAGATGACCTGATTAGGAGAATGGAGAAAGGAGAACGCACGGCGAATTATCTGTGTCGAACAAGCATGAGTGACCGTAAAGAATACAGATTCAGTAGGTTCAATAAGACGGTTCTCACCTGGTCCTCATTGTGTCAAGACAGACGTCGATGTCCACCGCGAATGACGTTTGTACAGGAACACGAGCCAACACGATGTCAGAGCTTTTCGAGAAGGGCGACATGATGCATAGAGGCGGGACCATGCACGCCACCTTACATGTGAAGAACCCATGGGGCATTCTAACGATACTGACCAGAGAAACTTCGAAGCGCGCAGATGCAGTTGTTCGAGACTTCCAGCTGAGTGTTCAAATGACTAGTACTGCTAAGATGGGAGACCGCTAGAATGCATGACTGCGTGGCTTTACACACGCATAGGCCTGCACAAGATTGAACCATTAAGAAGACCGAAATAACCAGTTTTTGACCTCAGACCATAAGGATGGGGCTTTCATGGATGAGCATCAGCTACGTTGGCGTCCGCGGCGAGAGTGGGAATGATGAGCACGCCGTTGGGGTGAATCCGACGGGACGCGTCGGCCGTTCTCTCGCGTAAGTGGCCCGCCAACTTGTTGGCCTTTGATCCGAGTGGCCACCCGAGCTAGCCAAGTTCCGATGTTCAGGCTGCCAAGGCGTCAAAACTGCTGTTGATTTGTCCGACCTCGGTGGCTGTGCTCTGTCATGTTCGTTCATCACTGCGCAGACGGTGTGGTGGCACCAGCCGCGTACTTATTCACGCTACTGCCTATTCTCCTTTTCTAATGGCAAGTATTTGTTTGACATTGCTGATGTGAGCCTGAGTGGCCCGCTATAGTACGTTGTGCCGGCCTACTCACGCTTGTTCGTATTTGAATAGGTATGGCACTCACCGTCGCTTTTCTGCATCTTCCTGATCACTGCCGATCTTCTACAATCCATCGAAATTGGCCACACGCATGGGGATTAAATCTGACTCACAACATCGTCAGAAGTTAGGAATTGATGAAAAACGAGTCCTACGGAGGTTTGGGTAAGGAATTAGCACTGACCACAAGACTGCTTAGCTTGGCTATCTCCAAGCTCGTGGGCATCGATGACTGTAGCTAAGTTCTTCGTTGTTCTTTCTTTCTGTATACTCACCTTCTGTTGTTATTCCGTTCTATGATGGCTGTTAGACGGTGTCAAATGTTCACAGGCCCTACCCAACGAAACCTGGATCATTCGCACCGTCGGTGTCACGGTATGTACCATAAAATATTCAGACATGTTAGGGATAAATACGCTTCCCATCACGTCCACCATGACATGTATGCTATTGTTTCAAGTCCATGAATTTCACCCTATACATCTCCACCAGGCTTTACAGTGAGTGCCTTGGAATTTCGGTCCCTGTCTTAGGTCTAAAATACTTGTGTCTCTTATCGCCTCAACTAGAATGTGGCGTTCGTCTTGCTGTGAAAATCCGGCTATTTCTCGATTAACAAAGGTTAGTAGCGGCAATCCGACTCATATTCCTCTTCTAGTGGGCGACTATAGCTCAGGTTGGCCTTCCAAACGCTTAACCATCCGCATCTGCATGCATGTGGCACAGGGTATAGACGCTGCACTGTGTGCCGCTTTAGCCCTTAGACACGCGAATGCATTGACTTCCAAGCTCTCGCTCTAATGGGTGTTTGCTTCGCCCGATTCCCATGGAGTCCATCGGAGATACCTCGTCTCGGTGTTCAATCTCAAGCCAAGAGGAAGGCTTGATATACGTTCGTGACCCAGAGAAGTCTGCTTGGCATGTTCAGCTGGACAGAATCTAGATGTCTTTACGTTGTCAATACAGGTGATGCAAAGGTTGGAGGGCAGAGCGCATGCAGAGATCTCGTTTGCCCTCGTACCTGATCATGGGTGGATCGTGCTCAAATCAATCATCACTCGAAGGCGTTGTTAGTTCGAGTATATGCATAGGCCATTCGTCCTGAGTTGGGTTTCGTGGGATTTTGCTTTGTGGGTGATCTTGGCTGACTCACCCACAATGCTGAACGATCATTCACTTGCACAGTCAACCTCGAACTCACTCACAGGCGTCTGCTTACCATTGCTTTCTCGAGCTCCTAAGTTTATCCTTTCTTTACTAAATATACTTCACCGTCACTCGGGTACTAAAGCGTTTATAGACAATCCACCTCCACCTAACCAGTCGGCTTTGAGAGAAGTTGTCTCCGCTAATCTCAGTTCAACGAACCTTATACGGCGAGACCCGGAAGCAGTGAAGCCTATGATTGCATAGCGCCCCTGCTGCTTATGGCGCTTGACTATACCCTCTGGGATGCTCGTTCGCACTCCTTCGTCCTCGAGGTTAGAACTCTGGAGGGCGGCTGTCGGACCTTTCACCATCCGATGATACGATGCGGGTGCTCGTAGGCGTTTGTCCTCACAAAAGGCGACAAACACAAACCTTCTACCTCGGCGGAATCCTGGACGTTCTCTCAATGGATGCATGCCCGAGCAAGCGGATGATTGGCCACTTCCACCTTCCGTGTTGAGCCGGATGCCGACTCTTGTTGGTGTGTGGTGCCTTCAGAGATCACGTTTCTGGATTAGACAGATGCTCTCATGCAGAAAGGATGATTTCCTTTCGAAAGTCGCATCTTATCAGTCCGCTCATCTACTCTTTTTAATTACAGTGACTGTCACGATCTCTCATTCGCCAATCACGCGTGTTCTTCGAGCTATTCGCCCGGCCTCCATCTCGCGATCGTGCGAGATGAAATACGCCAGCCTGCGGGCATGGTGTATCTTGTTGAAGCAGCTTGAAGGCTGAATATCAAAGACACGCAGATCCTGATTACGGACGACAGTACCGTGTTCCCGTGAGAGACGAGCTGCCGGTACCAATACTGATGTGCGTCTATTGTTCTTTAGAGGCATGCATTCACACGAGCTCCCGCTCATTTCCTAGACTTTCATATCACACGGCCAAGGTTAATAGACCTAAGCTTTGATTACGGCGTCATCGAATTCATAGATGATCGTGTCCCTGATCATAGATGCTAGATATCCCGAGATTATCGTGGATGGATAAAAGCTTGGACTGTGATGTCTCCTGTTCTCATCTTCGTTGCCTCGATGTGGCGGTGCGATTGTGGGCAGCGTACCTGCCGATCTACAATGCGTGCGTGGAGGTGTACATACACGTGTTGTCTCGAGTGGCGGGATGCTATCATCCAGTGGCTCACGCGTGTGTACCAGCCTGCACTCTGTTTGAGGCTGACTGTGTTCGAAGCACATAGGTCAACATCCCCATTTACGAGTGGCTCACAGGCGAGGCGACTACGCAGAAACACATACGCTCGAAGGGTGGTATGTGTATGTTCCAGTTCTTCCATCCGATGCTTCGCGCGATCATTCGTTTTCGTGTGCATGTATAGGAGCTCGAGCCACCGCCATCCGTGAGAGTCTGCTTCACAGCAATATAACATTGTGTTATAATGCAGCGCTGGAGAAAGAGAGAAATTGCCTGACCGCTCACTTATTAATTTGCCGTTCCCACAGATACACAGGCGTTTGAATGGCTGGACATGTGCGGCAATATTGCCGGTCAACGTGGAGAATGGAACGCAGAGTCCTCTGGGAACTTACAGTGGCGAGGAAAGCAGACCTCAGACGCACCGCAAGAGAACGTTAGTCACCGTTTCCATGTGTGGCGCTAGCTACCAAGTTGCGAGGGAGACCTCCTGGTTCACATAGTCTTCCATATTCGGTTGGGGAACGGTATTTTGAGTCTAAATGTTCATCAGCAGGGACAAAGCAAGTATGAATCTCCGGATCCCCCAGTGTGGTGAACGCAGGCCTCGTCGCACTCTAGTCGTGGATCGATGTCGTGTACATGTCGAAGAAGCAGTGTGTCCGCCGCACAGGTCGTTGAGCCACTGGTTTAGGTGGCGGAATTTACATCGGAGATCCACTTTCTGCATCAGCGTGGGTCTGCCCCAACAGCTCCGAGAGCTGCCTGGGCGATGGATCTTCGCACACGAGCCTCGTGGATCTAACTTTCTACCACATTCAAAGCGAAGTGGCTCAGTTATCATGATATCCTGAAATTGAAGGTACACGCATATGCAACGTGGACCAACAGCTCAAGGATCTGTCTTTGTGCAGCTCAGGCTCTGTAGCGCTGCCTCCGCTGAACGTATCTCCACGATCGTCTCCGTCCCGCAACGAAGATATCATGCCGCAGTGCCTCGCAGGAAACTTCATACCATCCTGGTATCCTGGTATCGTCATTACTTTACCGCAGTATCTGCAGATTCCACGTAGCTCCCGTACCTTTGGCATGCACTTTGCCGGTATCCGGGAAGCAGGTCTCCTGTATCATCGGTGTACGTTCGCACGTCATTCGACGAGTGTGATAGACGAGTGAACGCAGTCGTCACTGGTGTGATGATCGCATGCTGGTACATCCTGAACTGAGTTCAGCATGGCGTCACGGGAAGAATGGGGCAAATAGTGTGGTTTAACCTTGAATGACGGTAGATTATGATGCTACGGGTGGCCAGGTCGCAGGAGATATATGGGCTCAGTTTCAATGAGAAGGAACATAGGACTCCACTTGCAGCATACTATAATTGCACTGAGTATCCCTGGCTTAGAAATAGTGTGTTAATAATGGCCTCAAATATAGCAAACTTCACAGGAAGACCGACTAATGTTCAGGAGAGCATAAAACCGGCATATGTCACCCCTAGCACTACCTGTACCACGCTTCATTCTGCCTTGAGGCTATGGATCGTGGAGTACTAGTTGTACCGATATTACTGTGCATTTCTTTGGTGGTGGTGCCGCATCCATGACGAAGCGAAGTGCGATGAAGAGGTCTCGTCGCAAAGGCCTCGGACAAGCGGAGCGAATCATCATCATCATCATCATCATGTCTCGTCGTGGTCGGATTAAGTCTACAGAAATTATCCTCGAGCCACCGCTCAAAGTCATCCATTTAGTAATGGAAGGTGCACGAGGCATGGCAGCGACTCACCGGTCGAAAAGAGCAAGACAAACATGCGACTTGGGAGTCAATATGGTGCGCGCAGATGCAGCACGGAGGGCTCCGTATTATCTCCATCAAGTGCAGGACTGCGAGAGGAGTTCTGATTGCTGCAGGGTCTAGGTTAGCAGGCGTTTCGATCTGAGCGACTTGCTTATACGAGTGTATAGTATGGCTAGCTCGGTGATCGGTCGACAAAAACGCAAGTCCAAAGGGCTCGAATATGTCGACGACGATCTATGACGAGGTGCTGGATCAGGTATAGTTGAACGAGAAGGGGTGCGGAGGTACAAAAGTAGCGAGTTTGCGAGGAGGTAAAGGTGGAGAAGTCAAGGAGGAGGATCGATACAGGATATTCGCAGTCGACTGAACGTGTCAACGAGCTGGTATGAATAATGGGGTGCACTCGAGGACAGAAACGACGCTTACAGGCGGTACCGGCGTCTGGAGTAGTCCAACGTTAGTCGATCTTTACCGTCGTTGTGTCTGAAAACATGAACTTGCGGAGATAAGTCGAACATCGGTGGACGTAGTGTCTGGCGATCAAAGCGACAGGTTATCGTATGCTTGATAAACGCACTTCAGATCAGGGTACGCACTAGACGATCCGAGATAAACATGCAGCGTTGTCCTGGAAATTTGACATAAAGACAGAGATCAGAGCTGCGTGCTGAGGGCTCCTGACCCGCTGCAGGTTCTAAGAATGATCGTCGGGACAGTACACAAGGCTAGAGAAGCCTGTAAAGAAGCATGCTGCACTGAAGTAATGTGGCGTTTTCGCGTTTCCTAGGTCCATCACGATCAGTGCTCGGTGCGTGTGCCGTCTTGCGCAGAGAAACCAGTAGTAATCGAAACGGCACTCTCGAGGCTGATGGTAATTGAGGTCAGCGACGACTCGGAGTTGACAGCCATCGATCCAAAACTGAGACTGAGTCTGAGCCCGAGACTGACCGATCCCCAATGCTTGAGGTTCAACAAAGCCAAGAACCTTGAATAAAAAGGAGTTGATAATGAGGAAGACTGATAGTTGCGGATAGTTGAAAAGCAGAGAAAGTGGCCCGGGGTGGCGTGACGTCTCGCGCACGGCGGAAGATGCCGAGAAGCCATAACAGTGTGTCCAAAAACAGCATCCAATTGCGAGTTTGCTTCCGCCTCGACACTTCTGTCGTTCAAACCCCCGCCACACAACCGTGTTGTTAGTGATATGTCGGATTCGGAAGGAGAACTTGAAGGGTATCTCGATCCGCTTAACCTGGCCTTATCCCATCTTATCATGGTCTCTCTGTTGGTACTACAGCCCTCAAACATACTGGACACGCGCTGCCGAACCTCGTCTAACCATCTTCCGGACATGGCAAGACGAGGAGTCCTCGACTGATGCTGCCGAAGCTTGCCGACGCCTTGAAGACGAAGTCTCAGTGCTGTTATCCATCGTCAGTGCAGTTCAACAAGAGAAGAATGCGTTCGTTCCAATTCATCGACTACCTGCCGAAGTCCTGCTCCATTGTTTCTGGTTCCTGCTGGAAATAGAGCCACCGGTATTTCAAGATGAAAACAAGGAAGATGCTTGCAGGAAAAATAGTATCATCTCCGTACCACAAAAAACAGTTTCGCGGACTATTGGCTGGATCAAGGTACTACAACATGTCCCGATGTTGTCGTGTGCTGTGTTCAGTTATACGGCTACTGAGACGATCATGTAGATTCATTACTAATCTTTGTACTTTTTTTTTGAAGGTTACCCATGTTTGTCACCACTGGAGAAAAATTGCCATAGCTTATCCTGGGTTTTGGACCACTCTCACGGACGACCTCCCAGACGCCCTCTATAACACCATGCTCGAACGTACGGGCGATGAGCCACTTCTGGTTCAACAGGACTTGGACACGCCCACGGGTAGGATGCGTGCGGAGAACTTTGTTTTGCACCACCTCAACCATGTCCGGGAATTGAGGTTTCGTGGCTCCGCTGATGCATTGCAGGCCGTCGCCGAGGAGTTTTCACAGCCTGCGCCCATGCTAGAGGTCCTTGAGCTCATTTGTAACCGAGCAAAAGGCCTCAAACCAGGACTTGTACTCCATTCCTCATCCTTTTCCAAAAGCGCTCCACGTTTACAGAGTGTCTCACTGAGGCTTCTACCGTTCCCGGAATCCTCTTCGTTTCTACAAAACGTTACAAATTTTTGCTTTGAACTCGAAGAACGCAATCCTGCCCTTCCATCCGTGGAACATCTCCAATGCGATCCAGACGAGACGCTTGCGGTCCTCGATTGTATGCCTTTGTTGGAAAATCTCCGACTGCACCATACCTTCCTCCATACGTCTGACACCGACGACATGCTTTATCGTCCACCATCACGCTTGGTCAAGTTATTCTATCTTCAGACAATGGACCTGCGGAACACCTATATTGGCTGTATCGTCACACTCAAAGGCCTTCGTATCCCGTCCTCATGCCGCATATCCCTCGAATTTCATTCGTTTACCCCGCGTACCACAGAGGAAGTTGTCCCACTGCTTAACGTCGCACTCATCGCTCTGGATGACATCGTGACGGGACATCTTCCCACCTTCCGCGCTCTACGCATCAACGTAGGCAACGACTTCAGCTCATCCATCTCAGCTCGCGGTAGGATGCTCAGCATCCTCGGTTGGCGCACTCCCATCCCTGAAGATCGCATAGCCGACTTTGACACCCACCCGTATATGGACGAGGCACCACCAGATATGACGCTGGAGCTCAAACTCGGAGCCCGTCCACTCAAATGCCGGGACCTCCTTCAGAAGGTCTTTGGGTACTGGGACATGCGCACCGTCGATACGCTCTCCGTCCGTTTCCCGAATCGCACCACCGGCGCCGAGTTCTGGTACGACTTGGCCTTGCATTTCAAGAATATCCGCCATTTCGTCGTAGAAGTTTCCAAGCTCACTCCTGAAATCATGCGTCTCATCCTCCTCGGACGTAGCCATCTCAATCTTCAAGCTCGAAGTCCTCCCGCCAGTCCCATCCCCACTTTGCAACCAACATTCGAAACCCTTCACTTTCCCCTTCTCGCATACCTTGCTTTCCGCGACCATGCTACATTCCCAGCCGCATGGTGGAACCCCATAGCCTCTGTGTTGATGGAGCGCAAAGGCAAGGATGGGGCGTTCGCTTTGCAGACGTTGTGCGTGCCGAGCGGGATAAAAACCTCCACGCCGGACGCTAGCCTGGACGAGTTGCGGAACATGGGCGTGGCTGTCAGACTCCGAGCTCCTGTCTCGGGCCCTTAAGGAACATGTTATATAGTTGGAGACGAGTGCGAAATCGGACTCGGACGAAAGGCTACGATACTTTGGTGTGGTATGTTCTGCTTCAGCATCTGATGCTATCGAGTCGTTGTTTTCTTTTTCTGCAGACTTTTTACGCTACAAATAAGACCCACGTTCTCTTGCTTTTCTATGATTCTGTTCATCCCGTTGACTACACGCTACCTATGTCGCAAATAGTTCGAAGTTGTTGATACCCCTAACGAATCACATCCAGCTACACTGTTGATACGATACTATACCGTCTTTGACGTCGTGTGACACTCGTAATTATCCCAAACCAATTCTTGCTTTCCTTTACCCTTTTACCAGTGTTTTCGAGGACTCCTAGATCCGTTCTTACCTCCTGCGTCTCTCGACGGATATATGAGATCAGAACTATGGATAGACAACTCATCATGCATTCACTACTTGAATAAATACTTGATAATGCGAAACGCAAAACAAAAACAATAGAGAAAGAAAATGCGATGAATTGCTCCCCGGTATACGGAGGTTGAAGGGCTAAGACACAGACAGCAGGAAAGCATTGACTGAAACCAAAAGAAAAAGAAAAGGGACGAACGCTACTCAAACTGGACACCGGTTTACCAACTTTTCATGCTCCGTCAAACATCAACAAAAAAAAACGAAACAAGCAAAGACTCCACTACTCATTATAACTATAGCGTATCTTCAAAGTCCATAGAATACGCACACGTCTTTCCACAAACTCGGAGCGAGCTCAAGCTCTTGCGCCACCAACAAGCCTCCTGTAGAACAACAGGTATGCACACCGGTCGTCCCTGTCCAACCCACTAAACACATCCTCTTGCCTCACGTCCGAGACGAGTTCATCGTCAATTCGGATCCAGCCTTCGCGGGGTTTCACGCCCCCGTCACGGTTGGGATGCAAGACGTCCAAGGTGTAATGACCGCCCGATGCGGAGAGACCGTGGTGGTAGAGAACTGAAGGAATTCAAGTAGCCGTCAGAAATGACTCATTAGGCGAGGAAAGGTTCGATCGGCTTACCTCCGTAGAGCTGATACCTCGCCGGTGGACCCACTTTCTTACCTGGGGCCATGAGGTCTACGCGCCGAATCAGTACATTGCCAACCCATGAAGAGAAGTGGATGGTTGAAGGACAAAGTACTCACCGCTCCCAATATCCAATTCGGGCCCAAACTCTACCATCTTGCCGAGCTTCACCACCCCCTTCGCGTCCACGTCGTAGAGGAACCTCTTCAGATGGAGCACCAAGATGCGTGGCAAAGCTTCGATGAGGATCTGTTGACTGGCTTCGACGGGAACGCGGGTGGTCGAGTTGGTCACCTGGACGGATTGAGGGATGGAGATGCGAGCGAGAGCGTCTTTGATTGTGTGAACGGATTCGGGCTGAACAAACAGGGGGAGTGGAATGTAAGGAAAAGGGGTGAATCAAATACAAGACGAAACAAACCTGGATATCGAGCTGTAATGACCTCCAATCTTCGACCATGACCGAATCGCGCTGTCCTGGCGCACGGAGCGTAGACCTGAACTTGCCTCCGAATATCCTCGTGATAGGGGACTCCGTCGACTTGACCTATACCCGCATACAATTTATCAGCACCAACGACCCAACAGCTATAGAAAGCATGAGGGGCAACGGAGAGAATGAAAGCTTACGGTACGCGTGACGACGCTCTTGTTCTTCTTCCCCACCTCCATCCATCCCTCCTCCTGCGGTGGCTCCTCCACCTTCTCCTCGATGTTCACCGGCTTTTCCTTCTCCGCTTTAGAAGGAGGGTTTATCGCAGACAAGAGCGACAACAACTCTTCTTCCAGTGTATCCAGATAAAACCCGAAGAACTCTTCCGCGTCTTCCTGGTGGCCACCCTACAGAATCAACAACATATCACAGGTTAGCGACTTATGTCATAACACAGAATCTGACGGAAAACGAAAGGCAAGAGAGACCCACCCGCATATTGTCAAACCTCTTCTTTTCCTTCATCGCATCATACACATAAGTCGGCATGAACGAATCTAACCCATCTCCCTCTCCCTCATCCTCCTGCTCCCTCCTTTCCTTCCCCTTCCCATACCCATTCGGCCTCCTCTCCTTCTCCTTTTCTTTCGGCTCCACCGGTCCAAACTCTTTCAAGAATCTGATCGTCGCATCTACGAGTGGCGTATCTCCCTCCTCATGCACCTTCACACCATTCACTGGCGTCGCAGTACCAGAAGCCTGACCTGGAGTCGGACCTTGACTTTCAGGAAGTAACTTGCCAAGCTCGGTCATCAGCTTCCAAAACGGAGGACAGTAAACCAGCAACTGCAACACAGCGTTCGCGAAACACATATTCCCGCTATTGACCAAGCCTCTCGGTCTAATCTTCGGTGGCTGCGACGCTGCCTTTGGAGCAAGACTCTTTCCAGCGGCTGCTGAAACGACAGCGTGAGTACCAGAAAGGAGGTTGACGAGCTCTGTCTTGCGTGCGGGTGCGATGCGAGCGGGAGGTGGAGATGCGGGAACGGAGAAGCCGACGATGGACGAGGTTGGAAGGCTGCTCTTAGAGGAGGACGGGCTTGCGCCGTCGTCCTTACGGAGGAGAGAAGCCCATGTCTTCTTCGGCGCCGGAGGGCCGGGAGTAGGGGCGGGAACGGGCTTGGACGTTGATGCTTCTGGGGTAGCGGCCACGGGTGCTGCGAGTTCGGCCGCAGGAGTCGAGGGCTCTGGTGCAGGAGCAGTAGAGGTAGTAGCTTCGAGGGTCGAAGTCACAGCGTGTTTACTCTCCGTCTCCGCGGCAGTGGAAGGACTGGGAGCATTCTCAACCTTCGGTGCCACAGAAGACTTGGACGGAGTCTTGCGGTCGGGCGACTGAGTGATAGCAGCACCAGAAATGGACACCGAAGTGTTGGTCGAGAGAGGCGACCCAGGCATGGGAGTATCAGGCGATGTACTCGTGACAGCCGACGACGGAACATCGCTCTCTTCATCTGGTTTCGAAGTAGTAACAGCTTCGACCTCTACCTCAGATTTCTTCTCCGGTTCCTCCGGTGCGTGAGCAGGAACAGTAGTAACGGAGGGAACGGGAGGTGGTGGCGAAGGCGGCGGCGTCGATACTTTGAGGGATCGCTGAATAACGATCTCGGGCGGACAGGCTCGTGGAGAGATGATGATTCCAGGAGCATGCGTAGGGTCGTGAGGGCGCCTGGACCAGATGGCCCAACCACCAACGGAGTTCGAGGACGGCGTCGACGTAGAGAATTGAGATATTGAACTCGATACGGAGGGAGAGATGGACATGGCTTGACTGCGAGAGTCTGGAGAAGGAGAAGGGCTAGGAGGTCTTTCCAATATGGCCGGCTCTTCGGATTGTGTCGCAGACTCAGTTTCGATGGCGAGTGTTGGAACAGATGCATTAGATTCCTCAGGCTGGGGCTCCGGCTCTGGCGCAGATGATATTTCGACTGAGGCGAGATGTACCTCTGGAGGCGGAGCAGGCGGTGGTTCTGTTTTTATTTGTTCAATATCTATCTGGACGAGCGGTGCTTCTTCCTGTCTGGGCGGAGGATGTGCTGGCGCGGCTAACGGAGATAACTGTGGCGGAGGCGGAGGCATAGTCATTTGTTTTGGGATAGGCGATGCAGCTCCTTGCGGCGGTACTGTTGGCAGTGGTGGTGGTACGTGCTGAAGATGTGGGGGTAGGTAATGTTGCTGGTAACCGTTAGGGTGTTGCTGCTGGAGATGTGCGTGGGTGAAGGTAGGAGAATACGGGACCGCTTGTGGGTGAAGAGGATACTTTTGAGGGGCGAGTTGCTGGTGATGCTGGAATGGACTTGACGGAGAAGGGGCTGGGGAATGAGGATGGTGTGGCATGGGCACATGAGGCTGATGGTGGTGAATGTACGGCGAGTGCGGGAGTTGCTGGGGTTGGTGTTGGGGATGCATTTGTGGCGGAATGTGAGACGAATGATAATTTTGATAGCTCGGACCACCGCCGCGAGAGGCTGCTGGATGATAGCCGCCGCGAGTGGGACCAGGAGCAGGTACGACACGAGGAGACGAAGGTTGGGCTGGGACGGGATGCGCGTGACCGTTCATGACAGGGTTCGGTGCAGGATACTGATACGGGTATGGGACCGGTTGGGGGTGACCATTCATCGGGGAAGGCGCATAACCGTAAGGCATAGGTGGTTGGTGGTAGTAAGTCGATGGTCCGGAATGAGAGTATGGAGACTGAGGGCCAGGCATGGTATTCTTATGCCAATCTGCTCTGGCTATTAGTACGATTTGTCACCGCATGATAAACAATGATTTCATACAAAAGTACTGTCCGGTACTGTTTGTGCTTATAAGAAGGTTATTTTGTTGTGCTGAGTATGGGTCCCCGTTAGAACGCCACGAGCTTCAGGTGAGACGACGAAGAGACCTCGTGCGAGAGGAAAGCGTGCTTGGTGACTAAGTCAAGTTCTAGATACTTCCTTCCAGGCAGTTGATAGCGCAGTTGTAGGGTTCAAAGAATAACCTGGCGTCGAACAGAGTAGCTAAGTCGTCGGGGATGATGATGGAGGTGCAGAGCAGGATGCAGGAGACGACGAGGCGTGCTCGTCCTCGGAACAAGACTCGCAAGCCAAATTCCAATATACAGCTGACGTACATTCCCACGTTCACATCCTGATCTTATCAAAATAAATCGGGCTCCGATATTGTAAATAATTGTCCACTACGTGGCGAAAATCAAGAGAAAATATACTGATGTACGATAGCTATGAGCAAAATAGACAGACAGGTAGAAGTGGGACCACTAGGAAGAATAGACAGCGGAGGTAAATAAAACGGGACTATAATAACAATATATGGATTCAAACATTCAAAACAAGACTACTCAACATCCGACGACGACCCACCCTCACTCCCACTCTCAGCTCCCTCCCTCTCCTCCACCTCCGGCGTCTTCTTCCCAACATTAACTCCACTCACACTTCTCCCCACATTCGGCCGCCCCCCTGCACCTCCAGGTCTTACGCCAGAAACTAACGACCCCGACCTCCCTTTCGTCATCGGATGGCCATGCCCGAGACTCGAAGAAGATGATCCAGGACCGGTACCTGCGATAGACGAGTTTCTCATACCCAGTCCGAGCATGTACATCCCCGACGTGGTCCTCTGCCTCACCCCGGGACCGCCGCTACCTCCAGCTACGCTACCGAAGCCGCCATTGCGAGGTGAGCCAGGACTAGGGATGCTTGGGTTCCACGCCGGCATGGGAATCCGAAGGTCCAATGCAGCGAACGGATTTGCCTGAGTCTCATCCGATGGTGTACGGTTGTGTACATGACTAGTCGGGAAAGTATGGGCGTGAGCTTGAGCTTGAGCTTGAGAATGCATAAGTCCTGAAGAAGGCGCACGACGAAGACGCGGTGAGGTCATGACGGATCCAAACGTCGGCGGTGCAGGCGCGGGACTTGAAGACCTCGAAGGCGCGAAGAAACCAGCGGCCAATTGACCCCAAGATTGTCCTTGCCCCCCACCCACCGACTCTGAATCTGGAGATGGAGAGGCGTCGCTGCTCTCAACGAGTCCATGCACCGCCCTCTTCACACATGCAATGTCATGTTCCAAATCTCCCAATTTCCGCTCGAAAATCTTCTTCGCCCTCTTGACAGCATCTTCCTCCTCCACCTCTTCGGTGTCACCGCCATCACCGCTCAAAGCTCCAACAAACACCTTAACCGCTTTCTCAACCTCCTCCCTCTCCTTCTCGTTCGTGATAGCCCCGGGTATCGAGAGCAGCGTAACATAACCTCTCGTTATTCGTTCCTCATCTGCGATACGGATCTCGAGCTCAACTCGGGCATCTTCGTTGTAGTCATCCAAGCGAGAAACTGCGGTTTGCAAGAGTGATGCTTGCTGCGCCTGTGCTTGAGCTGATGCGATGGTGGGGGATGATTGAGCAGGGAGGGTGGATAGCGTGTTCTTGAGATCGAGAAGGGCGAGGTGACAATCTCGGAAGGAGCGTTGAATTTGGTCGTACCGGTTCTTCACTTTCGTTAAGTCATTCAGGAGAGGATGTGCTGGTGGTGGGGGTGGTGGTGTAGGAGGCGCAGGTAGAGGTGATGGTGGTGAAGATGGAGCCTGAGGCTCCGAGGTAGGACCTTGGGTATCATTGTGTTCCTCATATGGTGAGGTTGTTTCTGGATGGGAATCGACGGGCGGAAGGGTCTCGGTAATGGACAGTTTGACCGGCGAATTATTTGCCGTTGTGTGCGACGAAGAAGTTGACGGGAAAGACACCTTGGCAAAATCTGGGAGGGAGGATGCGGCTGTAGGCGAGCGCGGCAACGAGGGAGGTCTAGAGTAGTCATCTGCGAGTCGCGGTGAAGGTTGAAGGAGAACGACTGAAGGAGAATCCAACGCTGCTGTGAGGGGAAGGGCAGGAGAAGGGGGTTCGGTATTATGATGAGTGCTTGTCGAACCATTCTGCTGAACGACAGGAGAATCGATAGCTGAGGGAGGTGGCGCTTCGTGACCATTGCTGTCGCGCTGAACCTTGAGCACCCCGTTCCCGAGTGTGTTGACAGCATTTCCCCGTTCATCGAACTCTGTCCTAGCCAGATTTCTCTCCAACTTCATCCGCTTCTCCGTCTCCATCTGCAATTCCTCAACGAGCGTTTTGACCGCATCCTGAGCGGCCAAAATTCTGGCCAGACTTCCAAGGCCCGAATCCACGCCTTCTTGTCTGTTGCTGCCGTTAACCAGAGCCAACAAGTCGCCTGCGTCCTCAATGACCGCATCGAAGCCCTGCCTCATCTGCTGAACGTCTGTTTCACCGAAAACAATCGGCCCTTCCTCGTCTCCTTCCCACTGTAACGGCTCCAGCGAAGACCTTGCAGTAGTTTCCCTCGCTCTCCTGATCCACCTCTTCAGTGCCTCAGCCAACGCGTCTTCCCTCCCAACAACCGCTAACCTCAACGCGATCTCTCGTCTTCTCCCGTACGCCTCTCTGGCAAGTTGTTCCGTAAGTTCGTCAAGGGCTGTTCTTAATCGCTCGGAGTGTTTCCGCTCGGATCTAAGGGTAGATTGAAGATTTGACAGCTCGAGATTGAGGGTAGCGGTTGAGGCGGTGTGGCGGGCTTTGAGGTTTTCGATGGATTGTTGGAGAGTGTCGGTTGTTGACTGTGAGAAGCGCCTAAGAGGTACGGTCAATTTAGGGCTCGTAAATGAGAAACGAGATGTACACACATATATCTCGAGACCATCTTAGCAGCGGCGTTGTCATCGGCCTGTAGTTTCGCTAGCTCAGCCCTGGCGTGAGCGAGTTCAATACGATCCCGCTCTCCAGCTTTGCTCTCCGCGTCATGCTTCGCCTCCGATATCTCCAACTCCGAATGCAGTCTCTCGATCTCTTTCTCAAACTTCTCCGTCTCCTCGTTAAACTCTTCCAACAACTTCTGCAATCCCGTCCTTCCATCTTTCAGGCCGTCGACCAAGCCCTTCGAACTTTCGGTCCCGTTGATCATGCTGGACGAGGACGACGTATTTGAAGAAGTGGCCGACTTCCTCCCTTCGAGCGTCCTCACCAGATCCGCGTACTCTCTAACCACATTGTCCGTCATCTTCCTCTCTTCCTCTGCACTCCTCAACCTCCTTTCCAAATCCCTCCTCTGCACCTTCCCATCCTCCTCCCTCGCTCTCGTCCTTGCAGCGAGCTCATACGCTCCCTCGACCTCATGTTTCGCCTTTCCTAACTCGCTAAGAGCGTTGGCGAGTTCAGTCGTACGTCCCAGGAGAGTTTCTTCCGTGAGAGTGAGTTTGTCGGATAGACGACGGAGGGCAAGGGTCAGTTCGGGGACTTGGAGTGAGGCGGGGTGAGGAGAGATGTCTGGGTGGGTATGAAGAGCTGCGAGTTCTTCCCGGAGGGCATGATTCTCGCGTTCGAGGGACTGACAGCGTTCTAGCGCGAAGGTAGAGTCGAGCGAATGCCGCTGCAGCTTGAGGGCCGAACTATGGGCTTCATGCTGTAGAAGCAATGCGTAAAAGTATGTAAATTAAAGCCACCGAGGACAAGAAACATGGTCAGCTCGTTGAAATTGCACGTGGATTGTGAGTATAGCATGATGCAGGGCTACATATGCGCACCTGGAAACGCGAGACTGCTGCTCGGAGACTGGATAACTCGAGCGCGAGCGGATGATCATCGTTTATTTCGAGCTCTGACACGCCCGCCATCGCGGTGCAACGACTTCGTCGGAGTCGTGTGTAACAACGAGCGCGCTGACAAGGTAGATGGCGGTAAAGTCCACGCTTTCGTGATCATGGCCAGCTCACGGAGAAGACGCGCTTGCCACGTTCATAATCCAAATAAATAAGCAGAACCCCTAAATAAATTACGGTAAAGGGGTTAGCGGAATCATGTTGAAAAAATATCGTAGAGGTTATCTGGCCTTGTACAAACCCACCATCGTAGACTCCTTTGCGAAAAAGCTGTCATCTCCAATGCTTGCAAAGTCAGCCCGTAGAACTTTACCTATACCAAGGTGGGCGATGCAGACCAGACCGTTATCACACCGACTCCTTTTAGACTGGAAATCCCTCCGAGCACCCCGCCCTATTCACTTTCATAACCAGCTGGTACTCAGTATATTCTCGTGTCAATGAAGCTGACACTGCTGTTGCCACTCGGCGCCTCGACAAATCCCCTGAGCCAAAGAAACTACAACCCTACCGCTCAGATCGCTTCGAGTGGTCGGCCTCTCGTGAGCGCAGAACCTCTTGGTCCAAATGTCACTCGGCGCCTTCTTCTCGACCTGGGTGTGGTGGGCTCAATTGCAAGCTCAGTGCTCAGCGCTCGACGTCTTATTGACCAGTGAACACTTACTCTCTGACCTCCTTGTGATGCGTCAAACGCGCTGTTCACATCTCGGGGTCTGTGGCATCCATCATGCATCCAGCGCCCTGCCCTTATCCTCGAGTGTACGACATTCAGGGTAGTATGCCCGATGCCGAGGCGTTCGCCGTCGTTACTGTCCGAGTACAACCAACTGCCTGGGGATTGCAGGAACTTCAACAAGGCGTTGACGATACAGTGGGGACTATGCTCTCAGTGCCCAACGTTTTATTCCTTCGGATTTCCTTGTCATTTGGATGCATCGATGATGTCTGCTGCTTATCTCTACTCAATGACTTCTGCGCTTTTCCCCAGACGGCGTAGTGGGTAGTACAAGTAGTTAGCGCAGGACGTTCTATCACCGCCCCCTGATGTGAAGTCCCTCCGAGCAGCCCACACTCTTGTGTGTGTGTGTCCTTCAGCAGGTCTGTACGCACTTCAGTCGAGCACATCCATCTCATCACAGACGCGCATCCAGCTACGAGGTCAGCTCTTGAGCGCTCGAAGGCTTCCAAGTGCGGTTTCGGCTCAGAGTAGGCCGGGAACCAACCAAATCACTGCTGTCCCTAGGCCTATCTACTCTTTTCAACTATGTAAGTCAAGTATTCGGGGGTATATATACTGAGAAGTTGACCGTGCTACTTTTCATTCTCATCTACCCATTCACATCTCAATCGACCATCCTCTCCTACTAATCACTCATCTTCTCTTACACCGTTCGTCTTAACCGCATCCCATCCCAACACAACATGTCTAAAGGTCTCGTCCTCGTCACCGGAGTCACTGGGTACGTCCCTATAATACCTTTTACACCGTCCTATTCACCACGTATCGATATTAACTTCATAACTCTTTATTCAGCTTCGTAGGCACCGCCGTCGCGCTAGCCTACTTCGAAGCAGGCTACACCGTCCGCGGCACCTGTCGCTCGCAATCCAAAGCCGAAGAATGGATCTCCCTGTTCCCACAATACAAGTCCAAATTCGAGTACGCCATCGTCGAGGATATAGCCGTTCCGGGTTGTTTCGACGAGGCGGTGAAGGGTGTGGAGATTATTGCGCATACGGCTTCGCCTTTCACTTATGATATCAAGGTGGGTTGTTATTCGAGTCCCTTTGCTGTGGTATACGTTGGCAGTGCTGACGCAAAACAACACATAGGACAACGAAAAAGACCTGCTCCTCCCTGCCATCGCCGGCACCCACAACCTCCTCTCCGCCACCTCCCTCTCACCCACTCTGAAACGCATAGTCCTCACCTCCTCCTTCGCCTCCGTCTTCGACTTCGCCACCTTCCCGGCCATGGGAAAGACGTACACCGACGACGTCTGGAACCCGGCGACGTACGAGGAGGCGAAGACGCATGCGCATCCGGGGTATGTGTATTGTGCGTCGAAGGTGTTGGCGGAGCGGACGTTTTGGGAGTGGATCGAGAGGGAGAGGCCGGGGTGGGAGGGCAGTGTCGTTTGTCCGCCGTATGTCGTTTTTTCTCCCTCATTCGGTTTCGTCTTCTTGGGTCGGTCCATGGGAGGTACTTATTGAACCGTTACTTATGATCGTCTAATATCCCGCTCAGAAACATCTACGGCCCACCCCGGCAACCCCTCTCCTCCCTCAGCTCCCTCAACACCTCCACAAAAGACGTGTGGAATATCATGAGCGGCGCGTACAAAGAAGGGCTCCCGCCGACTGCGATGCCGGCGTTCGTGGACGTAAGGGATGTCGCGCTCGCGCATGTGAGGGCGACGGAGAGGGAGGAGGCGAAGGGACAAAGGTATTTGTTGATTGGAGGTGTTTATGTGAGTTTATTTTCATTTTATTTTATTATCCCTAGGCTCTCCGAAGGTGATTTTTGCTGACCATCATTTCACGATTGAATCAGACAAACGAAGAGATCGCGAGCATAATCGCACAGAGTCACCCCGAGCTCAATGACAGGCTGCCCAAGGTCGACGACGCTTCCAAGGTCAACCATGACTTATTGTACGACTCTTCGAAGGCGCAGGAGCAACTTGGAATTCAGTTCATTCCGCTGGAAAAGTGCATTAGGGATACGGCGGATAGGTTGGTGCAGATCGAGAAGGATCTGAAGCATTAAGTACTTGAGTACTGAGGAGGAGGGTTGGAGTTTCTCGAGGGTCCTGGGCTGGAGCTGTGTTGGATTATGTTAGATTATGGACGAATATTGATGTCGGGTGCTTCGTCGACTATACTATAGATTTATTTTAATGACTGTTGACTTCTGAACGAGAGGTTTTTACAGCTTTTTTTTTTGTCTTCAGGGAGGAAGTTCATAGAAGGGGAATGCTTAGGAAAGGGGCATTATAGTATAGGTTATGCCAAAATTAAAGTGTCAGACTGAGAGCAGAGCTTCCACCGTATCGCCAACGCCGTTCGTTGAGGTTCCTGCGTTGCTACAATTATGATACTACAAAAACCGGATAGTAGTATCAACTCTGCGACGGAGCTGTCGCCATACCACCACTTTCACCACGCGGCCATGAGATGAAGCACACCCCCAAACCCCTGGTTCAACACAGTTTACCGTCGGATGCGGCTAAAATTTACAGGTCCCTGCACAGATACACCAACGACGAGAACAGAAAGACGAGGAACGTTTCTACTGACGATGCTTGACTCGAGAGCAGGAGGGCGATGCGCCACAAGTTCTCACGGTGAGGAGTACGCGTACGTTACGTAATAAGGTGGCCTGCACCACGGCCGAGGCGGCCTGCCCAACGCTGCTCACTCGATGTCCCAGTGCTCTCCATAACCCGTCCTCGACGCCGACGACGATGACAGCCTCCTTCGCGGCCTATGCGTCGCAATTTCTAAATCGCCAGAAGAACGGTGGATCGAGTCTGACCTCGTCACAACCCATGTTCTTCTCCTTCACCACACAGGACGACGGCTCGCGTGCGGGGAACGAGCACGATGCGGACCTGGATGATCTTGATGACCCGCATCTGAGAGCGAGCGGGGCGACGACGAGCAGAGGAGATCAGTCGAGACGATATGAGAGAGACGACGACGACGACCCGTACCTACGACTAGACGAGGACGAACTCGCACCGGCGCCAGGGGCCTCGAGGTCACGATACGATGCACACTCGATCCCTCTTCTACAGTCCAACACTCTCTCGGACACCGAGCCCAGCAGAGGCTGGCTTGCACACCAGTCGTCCCCGCTGCGCTCGCCGTCGCCGCCGACGTCGTCGTCTGAATCAGAGCCAGACTCACCGCCAGCCGACCTAGTGAACCCCGGACTGGGCAAGAGCCATCGTGCTCATCCTGTGCCGCCACCGCCGCCAGTGTCGCTCTCACTGACACAGTCGCTGCTGCCGAGAGACGGACGGACACGACCGCTCGATGTTTTCTCTTTGCCCGATCCACGGCATGTCGCCCGAGGGAGACGGAAGTACAATGACTCGATATGGACCGCCGTCTACTGTGCCAGCCTCTCCCTCTGCATCTTCTTCTCCGTCCTCATCCTCTTCTTGACAAACAAACCTCAGAACTATCCCTCCAAATTTCCTTTTCCGTACACAACATTGTTGCATACCGTTCCGCTGCTTACGATCCTCACCTTCGTTAGCGCCGTGGTGGCGTACGCTCATATCTTGCTCCTACGAGTCTTCGTAAAGCCCGTCGTCTTTGCTACTTCCGTCTTCGTTCCTGCTACTCTCTTCATTTCCGCAATATGTGCATTCGTGGGGAGCTTCATGTGGGATGGCGATACGACACCCACTTGGGGAGAGACATGGGGGTGCGTAACCGTCTTATCGTCCGTCGCCACACTTCTCTAACTTTTTGTGTAGTCTCCGTCTCTTCTCCCTCGTCCCCTTAGTTCTATCTCTTCTCACCGCCCGCCGTCTCGTCAATCTCCCACGAGACATTCACACAACATCCGCCCTTCTAACAATGGCCACCGACCTGCTCTACATCAACCCCTTTCTCCTCGCACTCTCACCCGCAGTCCTCCTTTCCGCCCTTCTCATCTCGATACCTTTCCTCACGCTCATCTTCCGTCTGCTCCTTGTCGGGCACTTGACATCTCGAGGGGGTCAGGGCGAGTGGCAGATCGAAGGATGGGCAGATTGGGCGATCTGTGCCGTCGTGGCGGTATGGCTGTGGACATGGGGACTCGCAAGGGGATTACTACGCGTATCGACCTCCGGCGTCATCGCAGCATGGTACTTTTCCGAGTACGTCCCCTTCTCATCTTCTCTCCCCGTTACCCCAGCTCACTCTGTAATCTGCGCACGTAGCCCCGACCTCCCACCTCCCCCGCCCACATCAACACACACCATCCACGCCGCCCTCTTCCGCGCCACACACTCCTCCCTCGGCTCCATAATCCTCTCCTCCCTAATCCTCACCTCCCTCCGCATCCTCGCCTTCGCCTCCCTCTTCCTCCGCACCGTCCCCTCCTACCTCTTCACCGTCCTCCCCATCCCGCTTCCATTGCGGCCGTATGCGACGACAGCGGTCTGGGGCGCGGGGATGGCGGCGGGCTGGTTGGAAGGCGTGGGCGGGAATTTGAGCGGGTATGCGTTGGTTTATGTGGGGATTACGGGGGACGGGTTTTGGATTGGAGCGAGGAGGGGGAGGGAGTTGGTTAGGAGTGTGGAGAGTGGGGGTGCGAATGCGAGGGGGGCTGGAGGAGGGGGGAGGTATGGGAGGAAGTTCAAGACTGAACGTGCGTCGCTTTCTCACTCCCTCTAACTGACTACTGTAATACTCACAATCATGCGCCCATACCGAAACAGCCCCCCTCACACTCCTAACCATCGCCCCCCTAACACTCACCTTCCCCTTCGCCCTCTCCACCTACCTCTTCGTCGCACACACCCTCTCCGCACCACAACAGGCCCTGGGCGCGTCCGTGCTCGCGGGCGGCGTGACCGCGCTCGTGGGCTTGTTCTGTGTGGGGCTGGTGAGGGATGTGGCGGATACGCTGTGGGTTTGTTATTGTATTGATAGGGAGAGTGGGGGTGGGAGAGGGGAGAGGGGGAGGGTCGTGCTTGAGATGGTGAGTTTTTTTGTTTTTACTTTTTTTTTTTACTGTTGTTTTGTGTGGATGCTGATCGCGCTGGCTGGTCTCTTAGTTCGAATACGACGCTCGACGAACTAACACTAACACTTCCCGCTCCGCACCACCCCACCAACACCAACACCAACATCCCCACACCCACACCCACACCCGCGCCCGACCCTCACACGCACAGTCTTCGTCCTCACGTCGCCAACAACAACAACAACAACAACAGCGTCATCAGCCCCCGGTCCCGAAACCCAACCAGCCCATCTCACAGCGCGTGAACGAGCATATGACGAGTCCGGAGTCGTCGCCTGAGTTGGGGGATAGTGTCGAGTTGCCTCTGGGGATAGGCGAAGATGTAGGTGGAAGGGGAGGAGGGGCGGTGGTGTTTGATGAGCGGGAGGAGGAGGAGGAGGAGGAGGAAAGGAGGGAGAAAGTTGGGAGAGGGTCGGGAGCTGGAGTGGGAGTGGGAGGAGGAACAGGCGGAGGGAGAAGAGAGGATGAGGGAGATGAGGGAGATGTGGATCCGTTTATGAGGGATATGGATGATGAGGAGGGTGGGGACGATCGTCTGCAACATTCGCATTCGCATTCACATTCACATTCTCGGCATTCGCATCAACACCAGGATGAGGAAGATAGAGGGTACGGAGAGTACGATGATAGCGACGAGGAGGACGCAGCAGCAGAGGAGGAGGAACAGGAGAGGTTACGGATGGACCTCGCCTGCGGACGTCCTCATCCTCATCCTCATCCTTCACAAAGCCAGGCCCAGTATCAATACGGACAGGGAAGCAGGAGCGGAGTGATAGGGATAGGGATGGGGACAGGGATGGGCGCGAGTCAGAGTGGGACGATGGGGACGAGCAGTATGAGGCGGGCGAGGGACGAGGAGGAGGGGATTGGTATGGGTGCGAGTACGGGTACGGGCTCGGGGATTGGGGCGGGGGGGTTGTCGGGGTTGTTCCCTGGTTCGGATCTGTTCTGAGCTCGGATTACTTTTTGACGATGATGCACGATGATGTCTGTGCGTTGGAGGAGAGTGGGCGGTTGCTTGTATATATATTAGGTTGTGTTTTCCCCTATGGCAGAGTAGGATCAGGGGCGAGAGGCGAGGCGAGGCGACAGAGAGGGAGGGGTGTTTCTCTTTGGTGACCGCACGGTTTCATAGATTTTCCTCTTTTTTGCATGACCTGGTACGTACTTACTACTTACTTACGATCTGATCTGTAATATATTTGTTGTGCTCTGTGTATTGCACGTTCGACATTCGTTATGGTTTTTATTTATCATCTTCCCAGTTGTCCTTCTGAACGGCGTCTTCCATCTGTGTCCCATTGCATACCGTGGGGCTACCAAAGAGGTGTGGGCGGTCATGACTCATGACGAACTGCAGTCGACGGGTCCGAGCCTGTCGCGTCCTGCCATCGCGTCGATTTCCACTACACCCATTTTTTGTTCAGGTTGAGGGAGTCAAGTCGTTAGGAGAGGCATTGTGTATCCGACAACAAATGAGATCCCCTCTGCTGTACAGGCATAGTATGCATGCCTCAACGTTCACAGTGTAACGCAGACCCTTCCGCACTACGATTTGTAGACTTTTGCTCTCGAAGGTGAGCACCTCTGGGTTGTTCGATTTCGATGTCAGCCTTTGGAGACTAGCCTAGTAGAATTGCGCAGGCCACTCTCTTAAATAACGTAAGTACGCACACTCCCGCCTTTCTACTCGACTCAACCACTCTGCTCCCCCTCCCTCTTATGCCCTCCCCCAAACTCCACCTTTCCCTTCCCCTTCACACCATCCTCAATATTTTCCGTACTATCCCCCGACTTGCCCGACTCCTCCGATAACGCCAACACATCGTCCACCTCAGAACTCGTACTCGACCCACCCTCAAACGTCCAACTTCCCGCCGTTGGCGTCGTCTCGCCGTCCGCACTATGAAAATCGCCAAAATCGCCGAAGTTGTCGAAGGAGGCGGCGCCTTGGACGTCTTCGCCGGAGAGATTGGAGGGGAAGGTGAATGGGTCGGAGCCTGAGGCGGCGGCGGCGGCGGTGTCCGAGAAGGGTCCGAATGCGTCGTCCTGTTGGGTGTGCAGTGTGCAATGAACGTAGTGCATTAGACGCATATATCCAGAGTACTTAGGAGCGAGGTGTGAAGACGGTGAACTTAAACTTACTTCGTCATCCGCAAATGGATCATGGAACGGACTTCGCGAGGAAGTGTCTCCAGGTGGCCGGAAAGCGTCCTATTACCCAGTAGGGCAATGTCAACTGCGCGTCGCACGAACGATGAGAGATTTTTGGCGGGAGCACATACATCAAATCCACTTTCACTCAGCGGTCTTCGTTCTAATCGCGGCCGAGTCGACACTGGTGGCGGCCTGTCCAGCTCAAAATTTGATTGAGAAAGCCATCCCCCGTCCTCGTCATCCGAAGCGTCTGACGATGACGAAGAGCCACCAAACTCGTCTGGCGAGTGCATCTCCTGTGCCAGGTACCTCGCGAACTGGAATTCATGGTTCTAGAGTGTTAGAGAGGGCATTTACATCAAACATGATGGACAGGTGAGTACTCACGGTCGGATGACCAGCGGGACTGAAATCCTCGTCGTCCTCTTCTATTGGCGCCGGTCCAAAATCCGCACTGTTCTCCCTCGTAGGTCTCGCCCCCGTTGCCCTTCTAAACTCGCCCTGCATGTCCTCCTCCACAGTGCTCCCACCACCACCGCCGCCACCACCACCACCCGCACCGCCACCCGCACCCCCACTCGTATCCTCCTCGTCTACCTTCCATTGACTACTCCCCGGTCGACTCGATCCCGCCGAAACCACAGGCTTCCCGCCACCCAAAAGTGCCTGGTCCCGTTTCTTGGTCTCGTTGTATCGTCCGGTGACATACTCGTCCCAGTCAGGTTGAGGTGCGAATTTGGCGATGATCAGTCGGAGGTCGGGCGGGAAGTGTTCGAGAGCGGTGATCACGTCTTCGGAGATGAGGGTGAGGTGGCCCATGTAGCCTAGGCGGACACCTTTCGGTTTTGCGCTACAGATGAATGAATATACGGTTAGATTGACAACGACGGGATAAATGTTGGAGACGCACCTTTCGGCATCGTTCCGTCTCTGACCTTCTACTATCCGGCTCATGAGCTTCGCGTCCTCGAAGAGCGAGATCGTAAGAGCACGGTTGACACCCGCGTCAACTCGTCCCGTAAGTATCTGGTGGATCAGGTCATATACGACACTATGCAGGAAATTATTCCACGGGAACTCGAAGAACAGATCCTATACCATTCATCAGCACTGGCCACTCAAAAAAAGAAAGAGATGTTGAATGAATCGAACGAGCTTACCAACAACGTCCCAATGACGCCCACATCCAGAAACCTCTGCTTAATCCTCTCCCCGACCGGCGCCGGCACATCCCCGTCCAACTCTTTCACATCCTGCACCGTCAACCTCCTCGAACTCCGTCTCGAAGCCCTCGACTGTCGCCCCTTTGTCGACCCCGAATCTGACCCCAAACTCGCGCTCGATCTTCTTCTCGGCCCTAGGATAGGGGGAACGATCTCCGTGGCTGGAGAGAGTGTGACTGGGGAGAGGGAGGTGGGGGCGTCGGTGAATGGGATGGGGATGGGTGAGGAGGAATGGGAGGGTGAGGAGGTGATGAAGACTGGCGGGAAATCGACTGGAGAGCGAATGTGGATCGGGGAGGGAGGGCCAGAGTTGGATCCACTGCCGCCGCCGCCACTACCACCACTACTAGCGGTTGCACTGGGACTACCTCTACTAGAAGGCCTTGGTGGATCGTCTTCCATAGCGATATCCTCCATAGCATCGTCATCATCAGAACTATTCGGCTCATCTCCATCGCTCATGTCGTCGTCCGAATCGAGTAGGGAGGACGAGTCGTGCGAAGCACCGTGTACCGGTAGTTCCATCGCGGGCTCAATCTCGTCGGCGTCTTCGTCCATTATGTCTTGGTCTCTATCTTCACCCGCATTCATGGAAATGATACGAGCCAGATCTTCCAGAGCAGAGAGACCGCCTTGCAGTCGACCTTCAGAGTCGTACAGGTAGTTGTATTCGGCTGGTCGGTTGAGGAGGGACATGCTAGAGCAGTGCAAAAGCTCAGCGTAGAGCTCGCAGATGCGGTATCGTTCGAAGGTGAGGGGTGTGATGCTTCCAAGTGTCGTCGAGACGGGTCCAGTCTACGGCGTAAATCAGGACCGTCACTGGTAGAAATGCAAACACAGTGGGCATTCGTGCACTCACCAACGATCTCGGCGCTTTGAGGTACTTATGCACCTGGTCTAGCCGGTCACAGAATATCTCTAGCACAGGTCCAAGATGGACCACGCCCATTCGATCCACCATCTCCCTCATCGACCTTTCCAGCGTTTCTCGGCTTTCCTCTGCGGTGGGGGGCTGTAGTTGCTGCTGAATCTGTATAAGCCTATTACGGAGTGTGTGGAATAAATACGGCTCGAAGTAGTCGGAATTGTTCTGGCGGATGAGTTCTATGATGATGCATATCGAGTTGACGACCGAGGATGTCGATGATTCGAGTGACGGGAGGACATCCTGAGGGTCGTGATCTGATTCGTCGTCTTCCTTCATCCCCTCATCCTCCTCCTCCTCCTTATCCTTGCCCTTCACATCTTTCTGCTTAGTCTCTACGCTCCTTGCGGGCGCACCGCCACCCTCCTTATCCTTATCCTCCACCTTCTGAACCCCCGAAAAATCATCCAAGATGTACTCCACCAGAGTCTGCACATTATCCCTCTGCGCCAACTCCCTCGCAAAACGATTGCTCGCCGGCCCATTCGACAATCCTTCCGTGAGTCCCGCGCCAGGAGAAGGCGCAGCCATGGAGATTATGTTCTTGATGAGTTCTGCGACGACGGTGTGCATGTCGGGGGAATAAGATGGAGATAGACGACCGATGAGGCGGGCCATGAGGTTTTCTTTTGCGAGCCACTAGGGGGCTGGGTATAAGAGGAGCCACATCGAAAGTACAACACAGGAGAGTAGAGAGGGAGTCGGTTGAGAGGGAAGGGGCAGGGCGGGAAGAGATGGAACGAAGTGGAGAGACATACCTCTAGGACACCAGCACCGGCAGGTTGTTCGTCAAGTTGAATGATGCGCAAGAGGAGGTCCGAGAAGGCTGGTGTTTCGATGTGCTGCAGCAGTCTTTCCACGACTGACGGCTGTGACCAGATAAACTCGAGCATCTACAAATACATCAGACAGGGACAAAGAGAGCCCAAGAGATTTTAGAGAAGGTTAAGTTAAATGAAAACGGGACGAGAAGGGTGTGCAAACCTCTGCCGGTTTCTTGGTGAGGAAGACTGCATTGATCTTGGCAAAATGTGTGGCCATCACCATCTCTGTCTTCATGTCTTCCGCAGACCTGTCGAGCACCGTCTCCCAGAAAGGCACCATGAGCTGCTCGGTATTGTTGAAGCAAGTCTCGACGATGGACCATATCTCGCTGCACAGAATCTCCGTCGCAACATACGGGTATCTTCATCCCCACAGCAAACCTAGGTCAGCATCCCCTCGCAGTTCACAGTGCAAAAGTCAGATGATTAACACGCACTTATACCTTCCCTGCTCCTCAGACTCAATCTGTCCCGTAACATGTCCAATCAACCTCTTCAACACATCCACTCTCTGAAAATAATCGATGAGCCTCGTATTCTGCGCCTTGCACTCCTGCAGCACGTCTTCCTCGTCCATGATAGCTTCGAGCGAGACATCGTCCTTGTCGAGCAGGGAGTCTATCGAAGACCCGTTATGAAACCCGAACCTGCAACACAAAGACGCAAAGTATAAATGAATAAACAGTATCGCGAGCACGCGACGTGTTGAGACGAGTTTAGCGCTTAATTCCTCCCCAACCGAACGGATTGACGAATTAGGGGAAGTGGGGATTGAGCTTTGCATACCTCCAGAACATGACGAGAGCTCTAAATTCCGTTTAAGTGATTTACAGAGAGGGTATTGGTATTGACAAGAAGTAGAGCATAAGTAGGTTAGGTTATGGAGGACGTAGTGCGCGAGCAGAGTGATTCTGAAGTCAGACCGCTGTTGGTTGTGTGTGGCGAACTGCTCGGCGGATACATCCGTGGGTGGGTGGCGAACCACTCAGTCAAAGCGTATTTTGGAGCGAAATCATACATGGAGGCAGCTCATATCGTTCGTATGTATGTATAGACTTGTAGATACCGTCAACGATGGCTGAAGACAACTAAATATCCAATACTAAAATATGTCCAAAAGTATACAGGTAGGTACATAGGGCAAATGTTCCAGCAGACAGAGAACCATCGACAGAAGAATGAACATGCACCAAATTCTCAGAACTACGATCAAAGCACTCGTCAGCATATGCAAGCCACAATGACCGCAATCAGTGAAAAGAGTGCTCACCCGGATCTGATACGACCCACTAGCCTTCGTCAAGTACCTCACCCACTTGATACTATGGTAATTGCTCTTCTCAAACACCTTCAAGAATCTCACAATCAATCCTGACGACGTGAACATCAAAACCTGGAAATCGACGTCGATGGGCGGACGAGCCCAGACTTGTCTTCGTGTCGTGCTCGTGAGTTCTGCTGTGGCGCTGAAGGTGCATTCTTGACCGCCTTGTATCCTTTGCATCCTGCCAGACCCAGCAAACCACAAAGCATACTATGAGTATTCCATGGAACGGGAGTAGACTGCGGAAGAGAGGCGTACTTCCAAACAACAACATTTTCCCCAGGAACGTACTTTGCCTTTCCGTTCTGGACTTTACAGTCCACGCTCGTCGTGTTCAAGGGCGTAGGTATCCGCAGGACGACGTTGGTGGCGGAGAGCTTGTTGTTGAAGTTCGTTTTCAGGACGACGACGTACGAGACCTGCGTTGTTCCGATCTCGTTCACCGTCGCAATGATCTTCAACGGAAGCTTGACGTTTGAAGTCGCTCGATACCTGTACCCAACCACATCACACACCCTCAGTTCGGTAATTAAACGGAAAGCGGATGGGATATGGTCGCATGACAGAGAAATATGCGGGAAGATGAAAAAGAAGAATGGGGGAAAACACGCACGTCATGAGCTCAAACTCCCCATCCGGCGGAATAAAGCTGATAGTCCTCGTCGAGTCAAACTCGTTCAACCTCACACACTGATGGAACCGACAATCATCCAGCTCGACGGCGTCGATCGTCCCCTTCTCGCTCTTGTCGATCACGAGCTTGTCGTTCAGGCCAAATTTACATTCTGGGGTTCCAGTGAGGTAGGCGCGCATGACAATGTGTCCATCGACGTCCGCGCGGAGGACGGTTCCTACATGAATTTATAGAGTAGGTAAATACGGCGCTGTTGTAAAGATAGAAGGCGACGGGACGGACCTTTCGCACTCATGCTGAGGTTGACTGTCTCCACCACATCGACGAACGCCTCGTTCTTCTTGTATTTGACATCACCTCTCCTCCAACTCGTCGCGCCAGTCGCTTGTGACGTGATCTTCGAGGACTCTTCCTACACGCCCCATCCCATCACGACCCAGCAGATGTACTCCATTAGCACCTACCCTGACTGAGAAAACGCAAAGGGACTCACAGCAGCAATCTGGGACGAAATCACGCTCTCTGTCGTAATGTAACTCTTCAGGGTATCGATCTCGCTGTTCTGGGGGTATCCAAAGTCGTTGATTTCTATAGCGCATGAACCAACAACCACGTATCATCAAACCACATAGAAATACATGAAGTGTCATGATGTCAGCCTTGGATATATGAAGCAAGGAAGGAGGGGTGCGCACCATCAATCAACTCATATATAAGCACAAAATTATTCTTCACGGACTCCTCGTCTACCTTGCCGAAGTAGGATTTGCAGATCGAGATGACGCGGTAGCAGAATTCGAACACCAGCGCTGCATTCGCGTTATTCCTATGAACCATATCCATAGCAAGTGTATTAGGCTCAGCATGCGATACCATTTCTAGAGGATCAGAGGAGCGCACTTCGTTACGGCGACGAGGTAAAGGTTGTTTATCCTAACGTGGAAGAAACTTGTCGAGCCGAGTGTGATTATGGGAGACCGGACGTCGCTGCTGGAGATCACTTGGATGCGAAAGACGTCGGATATTGATCGACTACACGACGATCATGAACCGGTCAGTCACACAGATACACGACAACGACGCAGGGTACAAGGTATGAGATAGTGCTGACCGTACGTCTGGGCGATAAAGACGCGAGATGAGGACCTAAGCATCGTTCGAAGAAGAGGATAGGGCCACAGATTGAGCTTCAGTTACCCCAGACCATGGGTATGACGGAGACGTACTTCGCCCTTCTGGTTGAAGATAAAGAATGCCTGTCGGGCAAAAACCATTAGACATTATGTCTCAGTAACTGGAGAGATACCCTACCGAGATCATTATTGCTGTTAGCAATGCGAGTCGTACGTTGGTGGCAGCAGTGAAGTGGAGGTCGGTCAACCACCTCCATTTACGCGCCGAGCACTCTGTAATGGTTCGACTACATGCGGTATGTTTTACCCACGCCTGACAGTTGATCGGCCCCAGGCCATGCGCCGCCTGGCCGCACCAACTCCCATGTCACAACAGAGTATCTCTCAGCGTTGTCGAAGGCTCGCGGTGCTCGCAGACGACAGATCGTCGTGCTCTGATGCTCGCCACAGTCGAAACTTCACTCACAGACCACAGAAATCCGTTGCCTGATGCATGCCACAGTTAGACGGTCCCTCGCTCTCAGCGTTGTCGAAGGCTCGCGGTGCTCGCAGACAGATCGTCGTGCTCAGACGCTCGCCACAGTCGAAAACTTAGCTCACAGACCAAAGACATCCGTTGGGCTTGCGGTCCATCCACCCATTTGCGGCATTGTCAGACACTGGTTTTTATACCATGTCACAACAGAGTATTGACTTTGGCTCTAGAGAAAAACTAGCTTGCCAGAGGTGCCCTTGGGCAATTAATAGCTCATTGTTAAGATTTTTCTGTCATCTTTGCGAGTGTTGTTGGTGTCGTCCGATGTTGCCCGAGACATCCCGAGTCACTCCGGTCCTCACCGTACTCACCGGCCGCCACACAGTTCTTTCAAGGTGGCGTAATTGTGTTGTCATCCTCCAAGACCCACGATTATGGGTGTACACACCATTGAACATATATCGTTCTCAGCGTCCTCCGAATACAAGGTACGCTTGCAAGTATTGCGAGACCCTCATTTCAGCGTGCGATGCTATCATCGACGTCTTCCTCAACAATCTTTGGGATCTGGAGAAAGTCCAGATCCGCTTTCTTCGTCGCCTGCTCCATCTTAGGCGACGGAGCATGTACCATGTTTTATTCTCAGAGACTGGGCTCATGCCTCTCCGCTTTCGACGCCTCATCCTCGCCCTTCGTTACCTCCGATATCTCATACTGCTCCAACCACGTCACTATGCTCGGTGCGCTTTCGAAGACTCCTTGGACCTCGCGCGGACCGGAAGGAGTGGTTGGGTCGGCGACCTGGCCATCGCTCTCGGGCGCTTAGAACACCCGGTTCACTTCGACTTCATGGCCGATGTCACCGTAGATGTTGTTGACCGGCTGACTGAAGAGGTGGAGGCCTCCAGCGAGCTGTGGGTCCGCTCCATTCTCAACAGCTCTCCCAAAACGTGGCTCCTAAGGGATCGCGTGGAGATTAAGAAGAATGGATCCACGGATGCCAGCGCAATTCTTTTCCGCCACTATCTCCGCATTCCTGTCCCCTCTCATCGATTCGCCTTCACCGACATTGTACTGTCGAATCATTCCTTGGCGGTCGAGATGCTTCGTTGGAAGTCTCGGGAACGACCTTACGAAGTGCCAAGGCAGTGGCGTCTCTGTCGATTCTGTATACAGTTGGGTGTTCAGTGTGTAGAGGACGAGACCCATGCACTTTTGCAGTGTGTCTCGAACGAGGAATTACGCGACCACCGGGCTGCATTTTGGGACGAGCCGGTCGTGCGTGCCTCGGGTGTCAGACACCGTGCGGACTTGTGGGAGGATTCGCAGAAGTTGAGGTTCATGGTTCTTAGACCGGAGCTCGCGGGCGTGCTAGGGAGGCTTTGCAGTAATGTGTTACGAGTGTTCGAGAGGACTCCCCTTTTTGTACCGCCAAGAGCGTTGACAGAGGAGATCGAGTCGGAGTAGCAGTAACCTTGTCTTTGAGAATTTTTCCCCAGGTTCTGGATCCCGTGAGAGGCCTGATATCTCTCGTAGATAGTTATGTATCAGGGCATATTGTAGGTATCACAGCGGTAAAGGTTCCCTGGTGGATTCCGTAAGTAGTGTAACGGTACTTATGTTGCTACGGATAGGGGTATTGGTCCTCATGGGCCCGTTTTGTACCCTGAATATAACTTCCTTCCTTCCTTCCTTCCCATGAGTGACTATATTACCTTTGTATAACGGAGATGGCGCGGTTTCGTTTGTATGTGTTTGTTCTCACCTCCTCTCTGTCAGACGGGGTCGCTTTCACTCTCATGCGCTCGCGTTTGTGTAGGAATTTCGCATTTTTGCCACATTTCGTGCCATTTCGAGCGAGATCGTGAGTTTGGAACTCCGCCCGTGTGAACGTCTGTACTTTCTCACGGCTTTCAATGGCCTCCCTCCTATCTTCAGCCTGCTTTTACTTCCGCGATTGTAGTCTCGATGCGACGATTTCTCTCACGCAGTTTCATGAGCTTGCATTTGCGAAGGAATTTTATTTTTTTCACCCCTTTATGAACGCGATCCAGAGTTTGGAACTCCGCCGGCGTGGACTTTTGGACTCTAGATCTCTCACGGCCTTGAATGAGTTTCCTCCTAGGTCTTCAGCCTGTTTTTACTTCCGTGCTTTTAGTCTCAATGATCCTGTTTCCTCGATGTTTTGTTTTTCCCGTTCATGAGCGACCCGATAAATATTTTATGCACGCCCTGTTTATGTGGTATCTTTGCCCTCCACCCGAGAGTCGTTAACGAAGTAGACGCCACCTGAAAATATATGTCGTATTTCAAATTGGATCCAGTCGGAGCGCAGCTCTGACGAAACTTGTGTCTACACAACCAGGAGGACCTCTGAGTCTAAGAAACTCGAATACTACCTCCCATCTCGGCTCGAGTGATTGGTCTCTCGTGTACGCAAAACCTCTTGGTCCAAATGTCACTCGGTGCCTTCTTCTCGACCTGGGTGTGGTGGGCTCAAGCTCAGGGCTCGATGTTTTCTTGACTAGTGAACACTTATTCTTTAACCCCCTTGTGATTCGTCCAATGCGCTGTTCACATCTCGGGGACTGTGGCACCCATCGTTCTTTCAGCGCCCTGCCCTTATCCCTTATCCTCGAGTGCACGACGTTCATGATACTCATTCCCGATGCCGAGGCGTTCACCGTCGCCCGAGTATACTATATTCGAGGACCGCAGGAACTTCGACGGACGGCGTTGGCGATACCTTGGAAACTTTGATTTCAGTGCTCAACATTTTATTCCTCCTGGTCCTCTTGTCGTTTGGACACATCGATGATTCCTACTGCTTAACTCTATCCGATGACTTCCGCGCTTTTCTGTATCCCCAGACAGAGTAGCAGGTAGTACAAGGAGTTAGCGCAGGACGTTTCATCCCCGCTATCTGATCCTAAGTTCCACCGTTACAGTGCAGCCCACACTCTTGTGTGTTGTGTCCCTTCGGCAGTTCTGCACGCGCGTCGATATCAACATCCATCTCGTCACAGACGCGCACCCACCGATGAGGACCAAGTTCTTCAGCGCTCGAAGGCTCTCGAGGGCGGCGTCGACTCAGATCTGAGAGTAAGACGGGAAATCAAGCACAGCTGTAACTTCCTATCTATCCTTTCAGCCATGTAATGCAAGTGTTCGGGAGGTATATATACTGTGAAATTAGCCGTGCTGCTTTTCATTCTCATCCTATCAACTCACATCTCAATTGACCATCTGAATCCTCTCCCATCTCTAATATATATTCCCTCACACTGTTCGCCCTAACCACATCCCAACACAACATGTCTAAAGGCCTCGTCCTCGTCACCGGTGTCACTGGGTATGTCCTCATCGTCTTCATCGTCCTACTCATCTTCACGATATATCGTTATTGACAATCCCACCCCAATTATTTAGGTTCGTAGGCACCGCCGTCGCCCTAGCCTACCTCGAAGCAGGCTACACTGTCCGCGGCACCTGTCGCTCGCATTCCAAGGCCGAACAATGGATCTCCCTTTTCCCTCGATACAAGTCCAAATTTGAATACGCCGTTGTCGAGGATATAGCTACGCCGGGTTGTTTCGACGATCCAGTGAAGGGTGTAGAGATTATTGCGCATACGGCTTCTCCGTTTACTTATATCATCAAGGTAGGTTGCTCTTCTTCCTCTTCCTTTTTTTCTCAATACCAGTCCCCTTCCTGCTGTGGTATGAGTACGGTGCTAACGCAACACACACAGGACAACGAAAAAGATCTCCTCCTCCCCGCCATCGCCGGCACCCACAACCTCCTCTCCGCCACCTCCCTCTCCATTACTCTAAAACGAGTAGTCCTCACCTCCTCCTTCGCCTCCGTCTTCGATTTTGCTACCTTCCCGGCCAAGGGCAAAACATATACCGATGACGACTGGAACCCGGCGACATACGAGGAGGCGAAGACGCATGCGCATCCGGGATATGTGTATTGCGCGTCGAAGGTGTTGGCGGAGAGGACATTTTGGGAGTGGATTGAGAGGGAGAGGCCGAGGTGGGAGGGGAGTGTTGTTTGTCCGCCGTATGTTGTTTTCTTCCTCATTCGTTTTTCTTCCCGGGCCTTGGGGAAGTCAGAACCTTTATACTCATGTGTTCTATTTATCCCGCTCAGAAACATCTACGGCCCGCCCCATCAACCCCTCACCTCGCTCGACTCCCTCAACACATCCACTCAAGACGTATGGAACATCATGAGCGGCGCCTACAAAGAAGGGC
Organism: Stereum hirsutum FP-91666 SS1; assembly: GCF_000264905.1. Taxonomy (NCBI): domain Eukaryota; kingdom Fungi; phylum Basidiomycota; class Agaricomycetes; order Russulales; family Stereaceae; genus Stereum; species Stereum hirsutum. The sequence goes on from NW_006763133.1 coordinate 837,457, forward strand.
TCCCACCGACTGCGATGCCGGCGTCCGTGGACGTGCGGGATGTCGCGCTCGCGCATGTTAGGGCGTCGGAGAGGGAGGAAGCCAAGGGACAGAGGTATCTGTTGATTGGGGGAGTTTATGTGAGTACTTTTTTTTTTTTTTTTTTTTTTTTTCATTTTCCTCAGACCCTCCGGAGGGTATTTTTTTTTTTTGCTAATCATCACTTTTTACGATCAATCAGACAAATGAAGAAATTGCCAGCATAATCGCTCAGAGTCACCCTGAACTCAGTGACAGGCTGCCCAAGGTCGATGACCTCTCCAAGATAAAGCATGACTTATTGTACAACTCTTCGAAGGCGCAGGAGCAGCTTGGTATTCAGTTCATTCCGCTGGAGAAGTGCATTAAGGATACGGCGGATAAGTTGGTGCAGATTGAGAGGGAGCTGAAGAATTAAGTGCTTAGCAGGAGCGTTGGAGCTTGCTGTTTCTTTTTTTCTTTCTCTTGAGGGCTCTTGGCTGGAGCTAGATCTAGATAGAGATGGTGTGGAATTCAGTTGTATTATGGACGAATATTGGAGTTCCTCGTAGACTATACATGGTTTGAATACACTTGCCCTCCGGGCGCCACCTGGTCCCTCCTATGGGTCGATTAGTGACCACTGCCTTCAGCTGTCCATTAGATTCAAGTTGTATCTTCTGGCCAATTTGGCTTCACGGAATGAAGACGGCGGGCCACTCTCGTGCCAGGGCTTCGCCCAGCCGCTTTGTGGCCCGCCTCTACGCGGGGGCTCCGCCCCGCGCGATGGTCTGCGATCTTCTTTGAAGAGCGTGATAAAATTTACTAGCGCTAGTACTAACGACCCACTCTTCGAACAAGTGGTGGATGCCACGAAATCTTTCAGTGTTGTTTCAGTGGTGAGCTCGCGCTCGGCATGAACTTCAGTGCTAATGTACTTGAGTAAGTACTGTAACACTCCCTGAATCTCGCCACAGCTGAAGGCCACGAGGTGAGAGCACAGTGCCCACTTTTGTGCGCATTGCCATCGTGTCCTTTATATGAAAGAATCTCGACATTCAGAATACGGCGCAGAGAGGCACTCCTAGTGTAAGAGTCCGTCCCAATGGGGCAGGTCGACTGGAATATCGTCGTTTGGGACATTCAATGCGTGGGAAGTAGGTCCTAATGGGGTAGGAGGGGGGTGCAGACGTCGTTAGGTCTTTCGCTCGCGTGGTGGTACATCCCAATGGGGCAGGAGGGGGGTCTTGAGCTCGTCAGGTATTCCAGAGCGTGGGAAGAGTTATCCTAATGTGGTCATTTAAATCATTGCAAGACCTGATCCCTGTAGGGACCAGGAATTTAATAACTCTTCTCCCATTTAAGAGGTCTCTACAGCATTTTTCTTCCTCAAGTAGGAAGTCGGATGGGGATTCTCGAAGGAAATATATACCTCCCCGTTTAAGGTATATTGCTACAAGTGGAATAGAAGGTAATGGCCTGATGGTCTAGTAGTATGATTCCTTCTTCGGGCTCGCACCCGGACAACTTGGTTGTCTTTGATTGGAGGAGGTCCCGGGTTCAATTCCCGGTCAGGCCCTAGAGAGACAAGCCACTGCATCGCTCTCATTTTACTTCGTGAACGGCCCACCAGTGCAGGAAGATGTAGTTGTCGAGTGAGTTCGAGGAAAGAACTTGAGACGATGCCAGTACTAGTGTTAGTGAGAACGGAACGATGTGATTTGTACGCCACAGTCTAGCCGCGAGTTCGAACCTGCCTCTATCCACTCATTTCTTTTTCCCGCCCTCAGCATGTATGTATCTGAGGGGTGCTGAAGTCCCTTCACCGGTTGAAGCCCTGAATGTACCGCAGGACCTACATCTATTCTGCGCGCAGAGTCCTAACAAACTCTATCCTAACCCACTCTGAATTTCCCTCCCTCTCATCCCTCCCTCCTTTCATTCCATCTTCCCCATCCCCGTCCCCTTCACGCCCCTCCTCGCCCTCTGTCTTCCGCTCTTGTCCCTTTAACAACCTCTCCATAGCCCTCTCCACCGCACTATCCGGTCGCGTCTGCTTCCAAATCCCATAATTCACGTTCCAACTCTTATTCGTATTCACACCCTTTTGCCTCTTCCTCTCGTTGAACTCTGCCAATTGTGCGATCTTGTCTTTGATTGTAGCGAGTATGATATCGGGTTCGCCGGATTGTCGGAGGACGACCTGGGGCCAGTAATACCGGGTTGCTGGTTCGATTATTATTTGCGGAGAGGAAGAGGATGAGGTGGGATTTTTTTGGTGCTGGTGAAGAGAGGAGAAGACGTCACGGAGGTGAGAGGGTGTCTTGGAGAAGTCGAAGGTAATGAGGAAACGACAGTCGTAGAGCATGCGGAACTTGGTCCTCTCTTTCGCATCTTCTTCCTCCGCCACCGCGCTATCCTCTGTCCTCCCCTCCTCCGTCTTGACACCGTTGCTGTCGCTATTAACGTCCCCAGCACCGCTCGCTCGTCCCCAAGCCTCCACAAACTCCTCCGTGACATCGTCCGCCAAAGTCCTCTCATTCCTCGGCACCCTCATCTCCACACCTCTCACCACCCCCGTGGAATTCGCTCTCCGCGCCTCCTTCCTCATCGCCTTCCCTCCGCCCTTTGCCTCCTCCTCACTCCCCTCCTCACCCTCCTTCTCTCTCGTCCCCTTCTCTCTCGCTCCATTCTCGTCCTGCCTACTTTTCCCGCCCTCAACTTCCTTTTCGCGTTTCTCCCCGCTCTGATACTTCTGACTCAATTTCCTCCCCTTCGCCTTACTCCCAAGCGGTGCCCTCTCCGGCGGCGCCCTCGTCACCAACCATCCCCACCTCTCCCCCTCCCTATACCTCCCCGCCAACCTCAACAGCCCTCCCTCTCTCACTATCCGCACCGGCGTCCAGAGCACTTTTCCGCCCGCGCTGAACGGGCGATAAGTCTCGAAACCGAAAGGCGATTCTTTTTCTTTCGCATCCTCGGGTTCCCCATTGTCTTTCTTTCCCTTTTCCTTTTCCCTTCCCTTGCCCTTTCCCTTTTCATTCTCTTCTTTTTCTCCATCGCCTTCGAACTGAGAGCCCGACCTCGAAGGATCGAACCCCCAAAGCGCATGCACGATCCTCTCCAGCGAAAGCACGTGTCGTCCTCCGCTCGCCGCCGATGTCCCCCAGGGGTGCGGCGAGACGTAGCGCAGGATGCGGAGGACGAGCGAGAGGGAGACGAGCCGGGGGATGTAGGGCGTTCGGGTGTGGGTTGAGGCGGGGATTTTGAGTTGCGATTTGTAGACGTAGGTTGGTTCGGGTTCGGGTACGGTGACTTCGGATTGGGGTGGGGAAGGTGGGTCGGATGAGGATGGTGATGGGTTTTGGTCGGAGGTTGGGGGAGGGTGAGGGGTCGAGGGTGAAGAATCGGAGGAGTGGTCTGAGAGGCTAGAGGGATCTGCAGAGATAATATCGGGGCTACGGGTAGAATGAGAGTCGGGGCGAGGGATAGAACTGGGGTAAGCATTGGATTCGGGTCTGCTTTTGCGGTGCTGCTGCGCTTTCTTCGGTGCGTGTCGACTCAGATACTCTTCGAACTCGGGATCGAGTGGTGGGAGTGTGTCCGTCGGAAGGAGGAAAGTCGAGACGGGCGAGTCGAGCGTGTGTTGTCGGAGGAATTGATCCGCTACAAGTGATTTTTGTATACAATCAAAAATCGCATTGAATTAGCACCGTGTTCCAAAGGAAAAGGGAGCAATCAAAATAACAAAGACGCGGAAGTGAAGTCTGAACGTGAATGGGAATGGGAAGCGACATACTCTGCATCTCGATATCCTCCACATGTTCCCTGATCGCCATAATCGACCCTTTAAGACTCTCAGGCCCGTCCGCGAGCTCGAGCGGGACCGGATTGTTCTGCCGTGCGTAGCGCGCTTCGAGGTCTTCTCGGACGTGTTCGTACAGTTTGACAGCCGTTTCGGGGGTGAGGACCGAGGGTGTCTAGTGTAGGACGTAGGACGTGGAGATGCGTGAGTGAGCGAGTGGACGAGATGGAGTTTCGCATGGGTGATTACTGGTACTACTTACGGAGGGGTCTATGGACGTTGATTTGATCTCCTCGGTTAGTTGGTCCATGAGTTTTTCGAGGGATAGTTTGTCACGCTGAGTGGAGAATACGTTCGTTGAGAAAGGGTGTTACGAATGATCAAGTCAGACTAGGGAACAAGGTCATACCTCTGATCCGACGAATCGGTCTTCCGAGTCTACCCCGCCGTCACTGTCCGGCTGTCCAGGTCCATGCCAGTCTCAGTCACTCTAAGAATGGACACAGCGAAGCTCAAAATGCACATACCTCTTCCTCGCCGATTTCAATCGGTAGAGGTTCCTAATTTGGCATTAACAAAGGGTCAGACAGCGGTCTGCAAGTCCACAGTGAGAGGACGTGCCAGGAATTGAGGTTCGAGGTCCTTATAATCCTCGACGGCATGCGTCATAAGATGTCGAACGACATTCCTCAAAGTAAGCGACGGCTGAAAATTCGTCTGATCCTCGTACCACTCCAACCCCTCCTCCTCACACGTCGCAACAATCCTATCCTAACACTCATCAGCTTCTCTTCCAGCCCTACTCGCAGAGCGGAATAGTCAAAGGGGCGAGTGAAAAACACACCTTTGGCAGACTCAACAGCGGCCTTACGATGCTCAGCCCCATTCCCATACTCCCCGCCCAACTCAGCGGCCACGCTTTATCGTCCCCCATCCCCCACGTCCTCACGCTCCTCATGCCAGCCAATCCTAACATCGTACTCCCCTTTGACAGCCTCATCAACGCCGTCTCGACCTGATCGTCCGCATGATGGCCCATACAGATCGCACCCGCACCCCCTCTTACCATGCCCTCCAAAAATAAATGGTACCTCGCCTGACGCGCAGATCGTTCTGTGTGGCTCGAAAGGGGATAGTTTGGGAAGGGGCGGGTGCCCCAGAGAATTGGGAGTTCGAGGTGGGGGATGGAGAGGTGGAGTGGGAGGAGTGAGGCAGATTTAGCCATGGTAGAGGCGGAGGATTGGAGGGAGTGGTTTATGTGGAGGGAGATGAGGGATGTAGGGAGTGAAGGGTCTGTGGGACCGGATTCGAAGAGGAGACGATGCCAGAGGAAGAGGAGGCATGTCGAGTCAACACCACCTGAGTTGGCTATGGCTAAGGATGGTTTATGAGATGCCAGAAAATACTGGATCAGAGGAATGGTTGAGATCTTACCCAACCGTCTAGGCCAGCCTGTGCGGGGCACGCAGCGTTTGACATAGAACGCGAACTCTTGGTTGGTGATGGGCAACTTGAACGGTCTCAAGCTAGTCATAAGTCCCTCTCAGGACTCAACTAATATTGATAAATATTCTTTTGAGCACAAAAACAGACAAATGATGAACCATGCAAACCTTCGCCACAGCCCGCAACGTCCAAAGGAGTTTTTGAGATTGCAAATTCCAGCGCCACAAACGCGTCCTTCGCGTCCGTTTATTCTTCCCACGACTCGTTGTTCTCCTCTTTCGAACCATCACCTGCCACGCCCTCTCATCCTATCCCCATCACCCCACTATCCCTACGCACAGACTCTAACAACAGTGCGCACTACAGAGAGACACATAGAGACATACAGGTAATGCCTGCATCCGCCCGAAAATCCAGCCTTGGCGCCAGCGGTGCCGTAGGCCGTCGTGCCAACAAGCCCTACGTCCCCTTCCGCGCAGACGAACGTGGTGTCGGAAAACGCACGGGCCAATACGTCCCTTACATCGAGCACCACTCCGACGAGTTCGAGCCGTTCTCTGAGGTTCTGAATCAGGCGAAGACACCACCGAATAATGTCAAGTCACGGAGGGGAAGAGGTGGCGGAGCGAGTGGGGGGAGGAGCGGGCGTGGAGGGAGAGGAGGCGGAAGGGGAGGTGGACAAGGGAGTGCGAAAGGCAAGGGGAGAGCGAGGGCGGTTGTTAGTGAGGACGAGGACGATGGGGAGATGTCGATGGAGCTCGACGACAGTCCTGGTGAGTGTCGCTTTTTGTTCTCCTGTTTGGTGTTGTTGCGCTCGATGCGTACACTGCTTGCGTAGCCGGAGGTCAGATGGCACCCGGTGCTCCCAGCTCAAGTTGTCATCGTGAGCGAGCTCGAAATGAGATCGATCTTTTCGGCTACAATCCGGCAACGCACAATGTCATACACGGACGACTCCAATACAGGGGGCTCACTTGGGCTCGACCGAGACCAACTATTGATGTCGCCGGAGGATCGAAGCGAGGTCATTCGAGGTCGTTATGGGTCTCGCCGGACATCAAACCTTGGATGTCATAACCACCTCCAGAGTAAAGGGCGTTGTAGTCATCTGGCGTGTAATACACACATATATCGACCTTACTTAAGAGGGATCCAGAAAGCCAAACGCTCCTTCTTTCGACACGCTCTTTTCTACGTATCCTACACCTGCATCGCTGACCTCCCTCTCACTCTCCTTAGTCGTAAACTACACCAACGCCCGCAACCCGCAGCCCCCTTCCTCCATCTCCCGCCTCGGCAACTCCTCCTCTCGCTCCCTCCCCCGACCCTCCGACGGCACAGACTACGACTCCCTCCCCTCCCCGCCCTCCATGCCCCGTTTCCGCAACTCCCAGCAAACACCCACCGGCTCCGGCCGCCGTTCCTCTATATTCCCCAACGGCTCCGCCTCAGCAGCAGGAGCCAGCGTCGTGTCCAGTTTCTCGAGCCCTGGGGTGAACAATATGTCGTATTCGGCCGCGATGCCGGAGATGGATCCGGACGAGGATATGTATGGGACCGGGATGGGAGGGTTCAATGATGGTGGGTTTAGCGACGATGATGACGATGATGATAACACCGAGCAGTTTGAGTCGTTCGATCCGGATAAGTCTAGTAAGTCGGCGAGGTCGAGACAGAGTATGGGTGGGCAGAGTGGTGTGAGTGCGAGTGTGGGGCCGAGCACGACGTCGTCGAGGAGGACCTCGTTCTCGCAGATGGGTCAGGAGGACGACGAGAATGAGGGCGACGAAGAAGAAGGGCAGGAGGAGGAGCAGAGTCAAGAGGACGACCAAGAAGACCAAGCAGAAGCGGAAGCGCGGGCTTTGGCTCAAGCCAACAAGTCGAAGAATAAAGGCAAGAGACGGGCCACGATAGAAGAGATCGAACAGCAACAGGACGACGGTGTAGAAGACGAGATCGAGCAGGGCTTACAGGACGTGGAAATGGATCCCGGCTTCGACGACGACGTCCAGGAGCAGGAGGACATTCCGGAACCGGAACCACAGCCTAAGAGGAAGAGAAAGAAGGAGATGGAGAGGGGCGAAGAGGTCGATGTGACGAATGCAGGGAGGAAGCGGGGGAGGCCGCATAAGAGGGAAGTCCATGCCCTTCCAGGTACGTTTTCCAACCTTCACCTCCATTTCCACCTTCAATTCAGCTTCTCTTCTTCTTTTCGTGTATCATGTTCACTGGACTGATCTTGACTTCTTCCTTTCCTCGTAACAGACGAACCCGAAGCCGACGAATCAGGCCTCCGACGTGGCACCCGCCGCCGCTACGCCCCCCTCGATTGGTGGCGACTCGAAAAAGTCGTCTACGGACGGCGCGACTCCGGCGTCACCCTCGTCCCCACCATCAAAGACATCATCCGTATCCCGAAAGAACCACCTCAGCCTCTCAGCAAGGCAGGACGTAAAAGAGGAGGCTCGACGAGGGCGAAGAGTAAGACGGCGGATGGCGGAGAGGTCGTTACGGTCTGGAATCCGGAGGAGGGTTGGGACGATGAGACGGAGCAGAATGGGATCGTGTTGGAGTGGGGGAGTGGGGTGCCGGTGCAGAGACGTGCGTTTTCTCTTCAATCTTTGTCTGCCTTCGATATGGATTTTGGATCTATGGGCGTGGCTGACTTTTACTTGATATTGAAGGCTTGGCGTATACTGCGACCATGATCAAGCCGAAGCCGGCACTGAACAACGATTTCTATTTCCAGAAGGTCTTTGGAGACGGAGAGTACATCGCTGCCGGACAGCTCATGATCCCTCCAGGAGGACACAAGCCCTCCAAGACCACGAAAGACAATACATACGTACGTCAATCTTCCTTGCCCACTCACCCTCTTCTCTTTCCATTTTCCTTTCTCCTGTTTGTTTGCCTCGTCTGTTTACTGATGGTCTCGCACCTGACTTTCCACAGGTTTTCTACATCATCGAAGGCGCCGTAAACTTCAAAGTGCACGACTCGTCCTACGTCCTCGCCACGGGCGGCATGATCCTCGTCCCGCGCGGGAACAACTATTACATCGAGAACATCTGCGAGCGCGACGCACGCTTGTTCTTCGCGCAGGCGAGGAAGGTCGCGGCAGAGGAGGGAGATACCGACAGGGCGGTTTCGGCGCCGATTAGTGTGAGCGGGCTGAGGGCGCGGTCGAAGTCGAATGAGGGAGAGAGGGAGGGTACGAGGGAGGCGGGAGGCGCAGGGGGGAAGAAGAAGAGGGCGGCTAGTAAGGTGTAGACGGGCGTTGGCAGTTTCGGTGTTGAGTATGCTCCCTTGTTCAAGTCCATGTTTGACGTGTCTCGGTTTTCGGCTGGATTACCTTCGAACTGGATACCCATGCAAGGACGATGTTGTGGTTGTAGGTTGTGGTATTTGATGGATTCCCCAGTGTAAACACATAAGCTCGGTCTCTTCAGGCTCTATGACTATGATAATGCGCTTGTATCTAGTTTGTTGCCCAGCCCCTTTTTAACTTTCTATTTCCTATCGTTGATATGTATAATCCTTCTCGTCAACCATGTGCTTGAGCACTGAGTGCATGCAAGTCAAGCGCGGCTCTTTTCGTGATGTCCCTGAACTGCTTTTGGATTGTCGTATTCTGGTTTTCTAGGCTGAGGAGCAAAAAAATGTATTCCGCTCTGTGACTTATTCAAACTCATGGGCCTGGCCGGGAATTGAACCCGGGACCTCCTCCAATTTGTACCGAAGCACCCTAAGAAGGAATCATACTACTAGACCACCAGGCCGATGCCAGACACTCAGTTTAATGCAGTATTATTTATGTTGAGATTCTCTATTGAACTACATAGCTTCCAGAATTAAAGGGCAGCTATCTGTGAAGACTTCATCAAGATTCAGAGGGGCATATAGGGTAAAGGCCGATAATTCTGGACTGTGGTGGGAAGCAAAGCATGAATCTTAACTGTGGCCCAAACCACACCTCCGACCCTGTTCACCGCCACACTCAAGATCAAGCTCAACCAGCCTACGAGTGCCCTCATCTTGCACCCAGAACCATCGACTCGGCAGACGTTTGTAGGTCATGTATCCTAGACAAATCCTAAAAAGTAATCGTAGCTGTGGTCGCATCTAGGATAAGTTGATTATAATTGAGGCTACGGGAGCTGTACTTACTGCATCACACCCACCGGCACAAGCTGGACAACGACAACGTGAATGGGCCGCTTCCTAGATGAAGGTGAGTCATGATAGTAAGCATGTCGGTAATACAGAGAAGGTGAGGGGCAGTGCAATAGGATGCCTGAGGTCAAGTTTCATTGGAAGAGTCGAAATTAATGACTTGCACTCGCAGGATAATGTGTGAGTGGTGTAGGGCTCCAAGTAGCGTGTATGTATAGTAGCTTTAAGGCCGGAGTCAGCGCACACGACATTGAACCCCCGAGTGCAAGCGAGATGACAATGCTTCCAGCAGGAAGACGCATGAACATGTCATGGCATTGTTGATGTGTTTTTGCTGATGTGACAGTGCCCAATGGCCTGCGCACAGAAATGAACAGCTGTGCCGGTAGTGGATATCTCCCCGGATCGGCCACCCCGGAGCCGCCCGTCAGCAAGTTGGCGGTGTAGTCCACCACAGTATCGTCAAGCTAAGAACTGGGGGAGCGCTACCTTCGGCAGCAGCAACCTTGCTGGGGAGGGGCCGTCGCGGGCCGTCCCGATATCTGCAGCACAGAATAATAAACCACACGAGTGGAAAAAGAGAGAGCAAAACTTAATATTATTTTCTGCTCTCCGACTCTGGTTATAGGCAAGTCATAGTAGCATAATAAGCAGCCACACAGACAACAAAAAACGAACACAGAGTAACAACCGAGAATGAATCTGGCTTCTTTGAGCCACGAACATTTGACAACACTAACCACGACCATACGACGGCAAGTCACCCTTACGCCACACGCGCCCGCTTCGACGACGAGCCCATGAAATCAGTGGCCCTCGCCGGAACACGCTTTCTCACCAGCTTCTCCGCCGCCAACTCCACGGGGGGCACGAGCACCCTGATCTTGACGACGAAGACATACGGTCCTTTGGAATTGTACTGAACATTGCCGAGATAACGGTAAGACTCTCCCAGAGCGGTGGCAGCATCGACGAGATCCAATCCTGCTTCAGATTGAGCACAATTCAAGGTAACATATGAGCAATAGACAATGAGGATTGTGGAGACTCATAAGACGACACGTACGTGGTAGAGGGCGTCCCCGTGCTCATGACAGCGGCGACTGGGTGAGCCTCCTCTCGAAAGCCCTCGGTGGCGACCTGAGTTACTTTGCTGCACTCCAGTCACGTCAGTGTGCGCCAAATCAATATATTCCACGGTAGAGCACACACCGTTCAGTGGTGTCGCATATCGCCACTGAGTTATTGGCGAGAATATCCATACTATCCTCGAGTATGCGACTCTGTTCTGCGGTTACATCTGTGGGCACTCCGATGTCAGTTGAAAGTGAAATATGTTACACGGGATAGACTCGCCTGGGGAGGACGGTGGGTCCACGAGCCCACTATCAGCAGATGGGGTGTTGTCTTTGTGCACTGTGACCGCAGGTATCAGATAATGCCAATCTAAAGTGAGATGAGATCTCATACCAGAGACGCCACCGACTACATCAGCTCCCATTGCCATCTCAGCAGCAGAATCAGAAGCCGGCAAATCTCCCTGGACCGACCGAGGGCACAATGTCAAGAATAGAACACAGTAAGGTATACACACAACTCACCTCAGCACGTACAGATGCAATGGCCGGTTCCATGACCTCAGACTCCGAACCCACTGTCAGAGGAGACAAAGAAACGTCCTCCTTTGTGCCAAGAGCCGGCTTCAGAAGACAATAAAATTAACCACCAGAGATACGATGTCATTGAGATCGGCAGAGCACAAACCTGGACGGGTAAAGAGGGTGCGGCACCTTGGGTGGCCCCAGAGCTTCGAGTGGTACGCATGATGGAGAAGGTGGGTTCAAAGTTGAATATAGAGGGGCAGAAGGAGTAAGAAACTTCTCCTTGAACCCCCCAGATGGACGCTTAATAGGGTCCACAATTACCGGCCAAAGAAAAAACCCTCTCGATGACTGTGGGCATCGCCCGACGAGCAGAGACAGGAGGCATCACAGGAGTCTGAAGAGGCCAGCAGTGGGTCCAGCGGGTGGACTCCGAAACATGTCCGCTAACACGAAACCGAAGGGGTAGTGCAAATGCGTGGGAGACACGCGATTGGACCACACTATCGCAGAGCTCCCTCTCGATATCGAAGAATACGAATAGTACGCGTTGGCCGCCGACACACAGAAAAGAAACGTGAACACAGGGACGCGCAAGATAAAAGGAGGACAGAGGCGTTGGCGCAAGCAGGGAAGGGACGTGCACACCAGCAACAGTGACATTGTGTTCATGCACGAATGGCCCAAATGTTGACTTTCAAGCCACGACACGACGTCATACTGGCTTATCAGTGTCGTGCAAGAGGCGACCATAGATCACGACAGAAAATAGAGGGAAGAAGCAAGCTAAAGGGGCCATATATGAAAGAGAATCGGGCCACAGCAGACAAACGAGAGGTGTAACGCCACTCGGACGGTTGTTTGTACATGTTTGTTTTTGGCAACGGATTTGCGAGGTTACCGGGGTGCGAAGGACCTTGAAGCAAGGTAACCAAGCACGTGACTGACACGGACGAACGGAGATGGCCGAAGGATGGGAAACGCGACCGCAGGACCCCTGCGTATGCTAACGGAGGTCCCATCCTGATGCGACGAATTTTGAGCGAAACATCGCGTTTCGTCCGATCCGTAGTGCGACGAAAACGGCTTTTCGATGCTGATGTTCCATCCCGCTATGCGACGAAAATGTCTCTCGGGGACGCAAAAAATGGGGTAAAAACTTGGCAAACACGGCCAAAAACATGATTTGGGGAAATTTTTTGACGACCAGGGTTTGGGAAGGCCTTATGCGGAGCGATGTTCCATCCGACGTGCGACGGAAATGGCCAAAAATCCGATGTCCCATCCCTGATGCGACGAAAACACCCCCAAAAGCGTGCGACGAAAAACGACC
>NW_006763133.1:852680-919726 GCF_000264905.1 Stereum hirsutum FP-91666 SS1
TGTCAAATAGACAGAACTCCCAAAATTGGCCTCCTTCATCTCGCCAAATCACATCATCAATTCACGTTTTATACACTGATTCCATCGAAACGACACCGAGCAATGTGATTCATTTGTTCGAAATCTCAAAACTTGCAAAGTTACAAAAATACTCCCATATCACCCTGTTTCCCCTATTGGTACCCAGGCTAGTACCCCAAGGGTGCACAGGCATATATGTATTATTATTCTACCATTTTCCCGCAATTTTATTGCCTATCATTCTCTCCTGGTTCACCGTTCAGTCCACCCTGCTCACAGACCCCATAGCCCTATTTTTGCCCATTTACAGCCTGCAGACCACCTACCTGCTCACCCCCTATTCACCCCCTACCCCGCGGGAACCAACCTGGAATGTTTTTGCCTGGAGAGAATCCGAACGCATACGAGTTGCGCCTCCAGGCATATTCAAGCACACAAGTTGTGCCTCCAGGTGATTCCGAGCACATGCGAGTTGTGTCTCCAGGCAATTAGCGTGTCGTACGAACATGCCTGGAGGCACAACTCGTATGTGTTGGATCCTGCCTGGAGGCACAACTCGTCTGTGTTCGAATTTGCCTGAAGGCATAACTCGTCTGCCTCCAGGCAGTGCCGGATGCCTCCAGGCGTCGCCGGACTCGCCGGACGCGCCGGGTACAGGTCACAGTATGACGCTCCTTCACGCGATGAGACCATCTCTCGACGACGTCCAGCTGGCAATGCTTTGGGACTATGTAACACCATGATATCACCGAACCTCGACAGCACGCAACCGTACTCGTCCTCGCAACAGTCGCTCATAGAGATCAACAAAAAGCTGTTTACTGAATGTGCCGGTAAATTTACCGGGCCGATGAAAGCTAGGACGTTCCTCAACACCTTTATGCCAAAGCCGCCCAAAGATTCGGGAATAATGCCAACAGTGTCATGGCACGGTGTTACTGACAAGAAACACGAGAGGGACATGTATCAGCCTTTTGTAAATCTCCTGCTTTTTCTTCCATCTGCTCTGCCTAGTCGCCGCCTCTCACGCCTTTCCCTTCTTATTTCATAGGTTGCTACATGTCGCCAGCTCGATCACAATAGGATGGAATACAAGGACACCCACAGTCGTTCCGATCCCCACACGGTACCCCTGGGTGAAGATCTTCGCCGCGACGGTCTCAAGCCTGACATCACGACTTACGACTCAGAGTGGTGCCCTACCAGTAACACCCCAGACCTCACACTTGCCGACAGTGCCCACGAGTTCAAGCCCAACATCACCTATGACCCGTTCGACGACGGCAGCAAGCACGACTCGCGCGATAAGCGCTTTCCATTCGAAGCGCAGACGGTGGACGGTCGTGCGACGCGTAGCCAGATTTGCTCGTACGCGAGTGCCATCTTCCAGCTCCAGTTTCGCTTCTTCTTCTTCTCCATCCTCGTCATGAGAACCCACGCACGTCTCATCCGCTGGGAGCGTGCCGGTGCCGTCGTCTCCGAGGCTTTCGAAATCAACTCTAGTTCGCTTCTGTCCGAATTCATCTGGCGGTACAGCTTCATGACCCGGGCCCAGCGTGGGTTCGATTGCTCTATCCTGCGATGTTCAGCGACTGAGTCCAAACGCGTTGAGAAGGCTCGCCAAATGATCATCGACGAAGAGGAGAAGAGAAATCCGGAAACAGCGAAGATACGCTCCGCGCGCAAGGCGTATTTCCTCAAAATGCTTCCGAGTACCCCTCCCCATGGCGAGAACACTGCCGCTCGCTATCCTCGTAACTCCCACCCCGCACCGGACGGTGTTTCGTTCTCGGCAGACATGGAAGGCGGCGACAAGGGCAACCACGATGGGGGCGATGAGAAGTCGTCCTATTCCTTCCTCATTCTTACTCCCCTGTATATCTACGATCGGAGCCCCTTTGCCAAAGGGACACGCTCGTTCGTCGTTTGCCATTTGCCGACCAAACAGCTTTTTCACCTCAAGGACACGTATCGCGTCTCCACGCCCACGTACGTTCCCGAGCACGATATACTCGAGGAGCTCCGGAAGAACAAGGTGCTCCGGGTTCCGACCGTGTTCTGCGCCTGGGACGTTGCGCCGTACGGGGAGTGCTACGACACCATATTCGGCACCATGTTCGCCAAGTTCAACACAGGCAATCACAAGTCGGAGGACGACAGGACGGTGTGGGCGGCGAAGAGAGTGTTGAGGCCGTACAGGTTGATTACGCGGGAGATTGCGCGCGAGTCGAAGGCGTTCCAAAGTTGGAGAGAAGAGTCGGTCGTGATGTACGATGTGCTCGGAGGTATGCCTAATTTTTTCGATCGACTGACTGGCTGACGGATGTCAGTCGTGGAGCTGGGAATCCCTGCCGTACGCTGACTGTCTTGTGATATATTATTTGTGCGTTTTTACAGTCTTGCAGTACGCAGAGGAACGGGCAGGCTGGCGTCACCGTGACATCAGCCTCGGCAACATCATGATCTACAAAGAACGTGGATTCCTTATTGACTGGGAGCTCGCTCAGCGCCCGCACCTGATGAACACAGGGAAGCCCAGACTGCCGGACCAGACGGGTACTTGGAGATTCATCTCGGCAGCCAGACAGCTCGACCCACTGAGCGCGCCGCACCTCGCTATGGACGACATGGAGTCCGTGTTCTGGGCCTTCCTCTACCTTGCACTTAGGTATGGCAATCACGATTTGAGCGGCGAACGGATAAAGGAACGACTCCAGGTGATCTTCGAGGAGAGGTCCGTGGCCGATGGTATAATGCGAGGCGGCAACGCCAAAAACAATGTCATGACAGATTCCCAGCCTTGGCCCAACGCGACTATACCCACCCGGTTCACTCCCAACGCTCTCAACAATGTCCTCATATCTATGCGAGATGCGTTTCAACCCCGGTATGTAGATATAGCGGCTAAAGTAACTAACAAGGGTGAGGATGCGAAGAAGGCGCGAGCATACCTAATAAAACAACGCGAAGACGAAATAAAGCGCCTGGACAACCCGAGACACCTACGCGAGTTGATCAAAGGTTGCGCATCGCTCGACTGGTCCAAAGACCACGGTCCCATCGTACACGAACTCCCTCGTTCGCCCGAGGAGGCTACCGGACCCTCCGCCTCGAAGCGCTCATATTCGTCCCGAACGACAACGAACAGCGCGGTCGAGCCGTTCCCGGGCGCAAAACCATCTTTTGTTTCCATAGTTTACGGCAAACTCGACGATGACGACGAAGAGGAGGAGAGGCCAATGAAGAAGCAGAAGAACAAGAAGCGGGCGGTTGACATCTCGATGGATTCGCGCGCGATTGCTTTGAGTTCGGTGGAGCGGATTCGTATTCCGAGTCCGCCTCGGCCTGGGGGTGCTGACTCGGCGGAGATGGACGCGCAGACTCGGGGAGAGGACGACTTGGATGAGGCTGTCGACGAGATGGATGTGGATTTCGGGGATGTGGATGATGGCGCGGGTCAACGTTCGGATGGTGGCGATGACGGTCAACTTGGCGATGTGGAAGGACCTGAAGAGGTGACGGATTCGGACTCGGACGGACTCGGACTTGGTTTGTCTGGGTTGGATGATGCGAGTTTGCCACGGACGAGCGCTGCTCCTTCGAGTCCGTCTTCGGGAGGGAATGACGGCGATGAGGAGGAGGAGGAGGAGGAGGAAGGTCGGGAGGGAACGATTTAGATGAACAGCGGATGCGGAGTGGACTTTGGGTTTGTTTTTGGCGTTCTTTTTGAAGTCTCTTTGTTGTGTTGAACAACTCTACCCTTGCTATGTTTTCTTCGAGTTGTCGCTATCTTGTTCCTTGTACCAGACCAGCTCATGTGACAGAACCGCAGGTCATCCTAGATTTACCTGTAGGCGAATGTGAATACAGTAATCTATAAGCCATTCCCAACGGGAGCTGTAGAGTACTTACCGCATCGTACCGCACCGCACCAGCGCAAGCTGGAGTATGGGCGAACATAAAAGGGCGGCTTCCTAGATGAAAGCGAGTCATTCTATGTCAGTGATACCGAGAATGTGAGGGGCAGTACAATAGGTTGTTTGAAACAAGTTTCATGGTCTCATGGGAAGTGTCGAAATTAATGACCTACCGTGACACTCACAGGATATTGCGTGAATGGTGCGGGGCTCTAATTAGTAGCGTGTACGTATAGCTTTATTGTCGGTGCACACGACATTGACCCCCGACTGCAAGCGAGATGACAATACTGCATGCAGGAAGACGCATGGACATGTCATGGCATTATCGATGTGTTTTCACCGATGTGACAGTACCCAATGGCCTGCACAGAGAAATGAAGAAATGTGCCGGCAGTGGAGAGGTGTTAGAGAGCGAAAGAACGAACATAATGGAGGCATTCATGTAGGGCTCCACAAATGGGCGCAGTCCTGTGTACTGATTATCCTTGTGTACTCCCGAGTGGTGACGGGACGTGAAACAAGCCGTTCAAGGCTCAGAAAGACCAGCGCATCCAAGAAGCAGTCGAAAAGGCACGACGAAAAGGCAACTGACAGGGCCTCGGTATTTGCTCACCAGAACTCACCGACAGCCGTGCGTGATACATCTGTGGTAGTAATGAAACTTTCTGCAACACTGAAACGGAGCAAGGAACTATCAGAGATCGCAAGATAGATCCAGAAATACTCACTCGAGATGAGAATGGAATTCTGTTGCACAATGCACGGACGTGTGTAACGCATGCGATCATCAGCAGGGATGATGCCTCTGCACCCAATATCGACTGCGGAGAAAGTTCCGTTCACGGTGATACTGCGAGGTATGATGCGGGAGAGCGAGAGCAAGCCAAGGAATAGAACTTAGAGGTTAGGAACGATATATGGGGACTGGAGGGCAGTACTTACCGAAAAATCCATGGAGAAACCCATACTTCTGTGGAGATTTGTGCGGACACTGGCACAGATGTTGATGTTCAGAGTCTCCTTCCGGACGTTTGTCCGAAAACACAATGACTTCCGCTCACACGAAATGACCTGAAGAGATAGTCTTATGTCGCACTCAGACACTTTTCGGAGGACGAAGTCCAAGCGCGTCACGGCTGGCGTCAAATTAATTTTGTCCGAGGAGCGCTCGCGGAGGAAAGAGGATGATGGAGGACGCGAAGTCGATGGCTAGGAATAAACCACTGAACTACAAAAATATCAAAGTCCGTCGCAATCGGTAAGAGAGATCGTTGGCTCACTACCGTTCCGCTTCTCCTAGCTACCGTCAACGACGGCTCCTGCCATCGTGCGAACCATCCCGGGGATCATCTTCTATAATGATTCAAAATAAGTGTGCTCGGATCCGGTTCTAAAAAGGAAAGAGACAAGGTGTATCTGGGATATCTTCTTTTCTGCGAAAGGCAATTGCCCGGCGGTATCATTGCCGATGACGCTCGTTCGTCAAAATCGGACACCTTGCCAGTGAGTACTTGTGCACTAGTGGATTTCTGCACGAAATCGAATGTCTGCTCGGTATGTTCGGCCACTAAACGTATCGGACGGGCGACCATAGGACGCGATTTTGTATAAGATTGCACGATTAACTTGTGGCGTTTGCCACAGAAGGAAATGAACATGGCTGACAGAAATTCCCGGTTCGCTTCGGTGTCTCTGACGGTGAACTCGCTGGAGCCATGAGACCGACGCTTCTAAGCGCGGAGATTCGTGCTAGTAAAGTTTTCAGCGCTCCGCGGGATGCGATATAGTAGAAGTGGTAGGATGGGGATGTGACCAGTGGATACACAATGTAGAAAGAAATATCTCAGAGGCACAGAGGTCCGGATGACAAACGCTATTCCTTCCTGTATGTGATGGCGTTTGTTGAGACGCCGAGGGATTGCGAGTCGGTAGATGGACGAGAGCGCGATGGCATCTTCTCTCCCGAGTCTTTGTCACACAGGCTTTGTAACCTATACGGGAGGTACCATCAACGATCAGACCAAAATCAAGATCAGAAAACAGAAAACAAACATAGGACGCACGTACTCACGCATAGATGAGACCCCCGCAGGCACACTGAAAACGACAAGGAGAGTGCTCAATGTAGCCCATCTGCTACAACTTTATTCCTGCCACAAACTACGACCTCATCAAGATGGGCCTCGCACCGGTCAAGTGAGCTCGTATCGTCCATATGTATGCCCTCGAAACAAGATAAAACCTGCGCCATCGTCATCAGTACCTGTCGTGATTATTTGTTAGACAGGCAGTGTAGAAAGAAAGAGAGAAAAACATACGTCCACTGAAACCTAGTTCCTGGGGCCTGTGGCTCCGCCGTCAACGCCACGGTGAACTCAAACGGAAAATCAGTCCGTGAAACGACTGCCACAACTTTCACAGCCTCCAGGAAAAGCAAAAGCGCAGGTTAATGGGTTGGCTTCGTCCACAAGAAGGAAAGACACTGACATGTAGACAAACAAACGCTGAATCACCTCCATTGTCCAGCGCTTCCTCGTTTCATTCGAGAATGGCGGTCCTGTGGCAACGCTATCAACGCCATGATCAACCGTGATTATCACCTAAACACAAAGAAAAGGATGCCTGTTAGTCTACTGGAGATGGCTGAAACATGTGGAGTGACTCGGTTACTGTAATATTGCGCCTTACGTGCCACCAGTGTGTTGTACGATTCTTCAAGGCATAAAACGGATATTGATGCACGAGCAACCGTCAAAGCGCGAGCTGTACTCCGCAGACGCGCATTACGAGGACCAACAGCTGCAGGCGATGCATGAATCGCCGTATACCTGCTATGGATCGGTGATTATCAGTCGGTACCATAGCCAAGATGAAACATGACCGCCAGTGGACAATTAACGACGACTCACGGAACAACAACTGCAGGTAATGCATGTATCACCGTATACCTGCTCCAGCTCGGTGATCATCAGTATCAGTTCAAAGCACCACAGCCAAGATGAAACACCTCCCTCCAGTAAACAATTAACGAGCCCTCCTCCTCCGAGTCCTCGCGGAACAACAAACACAACACAAACGATGATCAGATGAGATGTTGGCTTGGAATGAGATAGCCGCGTCGGTCGGCGTGGTTCATGGTCATGGTCAGAGGACCGTGGAACAAACAATTGGGAAAATACCACGCCGGACAAGGATATGAAGATGATATCGCGGTGCTTTGACGAAGACGAAGACGGACGACCCTAAGCGAGATGAATATGTGATATTGGAACGAACCGCAGGCAAGTGTGCGGAAATTTCATGGACGTGCCGCAGGTCATGGACCGCATACGATGAAAATGACATCGTCAGCGTCGGAGAACAATTACGATTGAACAGGAGAACGACGAATATGAAAGCATACCCAGGGTAGGTGCGTTTATTCAAAATCAAACATCAACGCCGACAGATGAAGATTCAACGCATCCATTCTACATTCCGCACCGCGCAGGGTTCTCAGGCTTATCGACGCCATACACGGGTGTAGAAAAGACCTCAGACTCAGCTGCAGATCGATGAACGTCACCGTATCTGAGTCTGAGTCTCAGCCGACGAGAAAACAATAACAATAAGGCTCGGGAGATCTTGACTCCTAATCCTTGCCTGGAATCTCACTGATAAACAATACAACACACTGAAGCACGAGCGAAAGAAGAAGAAGAGTCGAATTGGCAGTGGGTCGTGGGTCGTGTAGAGATCTGCGACGACTCGGATTGTCAGGGCTTCTGAACAACGAAGCTCGTACGGTGTGTTAGGAGTGGCTAAACTAAGCATGGTGTATCTCAGACTACTGCGGCTCAACGGCCAGGTAGAATTCTTCCGTACGGTGGCTGAACTTAGCTGAAGTATCGCATCGCACAGTGAAACCTCTGCACAAGCGTACGCCAACTCGCCACTGGTCGTCTCGATTCAGAATAGCATGTGCCACCAACGGCTCCACCAACGTCGTTACATCGTCTGCATTGCTGCCTCAGGCTACACTATGGCACACAGAAAAGAGCCGCTAGGTGCCCGATACTCAGACCTCGCCGTTGGTAGGCTCGATTCAGGATAGTATGTGCCATTAGCGAACGCATCAGTGTTCTACCATAACGCATCGGTCCTCTATCACAACGCGTTACATCGTCTGCATTGCTGTCTCCGGCTACACCACAAGAACGAGAGCAGCTAGGTAAGTGAGAGACAGTTACAGTGATACGCAGAATGAGACGTGGCCACTGGGCGATCCGTAACACGTGTGGACTCGCCGAGTAAGAGTACTCCACTACAGCAGAGCCACAGCATGCATCCACTGCACATTTCTGTCGCAGTCGTTATGCAGTTCGCCTGACCGAGTCTGTGTCTGTGTCTGAGTCTACGCGACGGAGATATTCGTCCCGACCCCATCGCTTTTCACTACGTCTTGTAGCTCAGCCAGAAGTCTCCACCCACTCGTCTAAAGTCTCTACATAGCCAATCCTCCTCCCCTCATTGGAAGAAGCCTATAACCTGCAAAGATCTACGTCGGGTCATTTCGGACGCGAAAGAGAGCGTGAGCGTGGGAGGGTGTTATCCCAAGAAGCCCGACGTCAAACATGTACAATCAGGACCCCTGCGTATGCTGACAGAGGTCCCATCCGAAAACCCCCAAAATCGGTCGTTTTCGTCGCACGATTTGGGGGGTGTTTTCGTCCGCATGAGGATGGGACATCGGATTTTTGGCCATTTCCGTACGCACGATCGGATGGAACATCGCTCCGCATAAGGCCTTCCTGGGCCTTCTCAAGCCCTGTTTGTCAAAAATTTTCTCAAAATGTGTTTTTCGCCCGTGTTTTTGGCCGTGTTTACCCCATTTTTTGCGTCCCCAGGAGGCATTTTCGTCCGCATAGCGGGATGGAACATCAGCATCGACGGGCCATTTTCGTCGCACTACGGATCGGACGAAACGCGATTTTTCGCCCAAAATTCGTCGCATCAGGATGGGACCTCCGTCAGCATACGCAGGGGTCCTGTACAATCGTTCGGAAGGAAGAACATAAAATCTGACACGGCGAACTCGACGCCACGGAATGTTTGGGCTCAATTGAGGCCAGACAACAAGACCATCGAAACTACGCAACCTCGAGCGCTCGTCCAATGTCAGAGAAAGACCGTGTCATTGGGCAGAGGCAGTGAGGTCGCCGTCTCGCCGCCTCGCCGTCGTTGTTTATGACTCGTAACTCTAAGCCTCGAGGCGGGACGACTACGAAGGCTACGACGAGCGCGGAGGACGGAGGTCGCGCGCACGTCATGACCCTCGTCTACCTCTCGGTAAGTGAAGGAAATTTGTCAGAAGAAAAGACCTGAAACGCAGAACAACGAGTCAACCCCTGATCGTCCCGAATTAGGAGTAACTTTGGAGAAGATTCGATTGGCTTACTACTGACTTGGAAGCTTGGAAGGCCAGTAAGTATGTAAGGATCCTCAGGCTGAGATCGACGATAAAGTGCGGGCAACGGCGTGTAAGTATGAAGTGTAAGTGTACGCACGATGTGGACAGCGGTAATTGCCCTCCGTCAACGTCAGTCATCATCATTATAAACCCGAGCAACGGCCGATGACCGTGGTGAGAAGGAAAAGAGAGAATAAAACTGCCACGACATGCCAGATTCAGAGATTCGGTGAGCTTGGAGAGACGGCGCTCGTATGTACGTCAGACGGCACGGTCACTATTGCGTGTCACTGCAAAATGAACGGGAGCGTTCCGCCTCAGATTCGGGTGATGGAGATGATGGTAGAACAGTGATGGTCTCTGGCACATATGGTGCGGTGCTTCCAAGGGGAGGGAAGCAAGTTGAAAGAAAGCCTGGCAGTCGATGCGATGGGTTCTGAGCGGATCAGCGGCGGGGGTGTGCAGAGAATGTTGTTCAACTTCCTGGGGCACTGCCACAAGGAGATTGAGAAAACTTCCGGAGCTGGTGCACACACACCCAAAATTAACGTGGAACCGATCTGAGAAGAGCGATGGCCACTGCAGTCATTCCGCCGGTCATCGTGTTACCGCCGTGGCATGAGAATATTCCTGGCACTGCGTATAATGATCCTGGGAGGCCTAGACAGCTACAAGAGAAGAAATTTATGGGGGGGCGTCTCATCCGCTGAATACCGTACCACTCACTGAAGCTAGCCCAAGAGGAGATTGATAAATGTCTGAGACAGACCACGGAGAAGAAGAGCGAGTGCGAGGTGCTTCCAGAACGGGGTGGTTGCCACGTTGCGGGAGTAGCGGAGGCAACGCGCCTTCCGGTTATGGGACGGACGAACAAGAAATGCGCTTCCGGGCCGCGCTCTTCATTGCTCTTGACGACTTTCTGCTCGCTGATCCGCTCCAGCTGCACTCTGCACACTGTCCACAGCGGTCGTCCGAGGCGGCGAACAAGAGCCGGAGGGTGGCCCGGGAGCAGTATAATCCGAATACGGCTTCGATTTTTCGGCTGGATGGGTCTATTGTCTTGCTCGTCTCGGGGGAGTGCTGCGTCCAATCGTGGGCCCTCGTCGGACAATAAGCAGCCCCCGTACGCTCTTGATTTACGTTCTACCGCGTTTTAGCAGCTAGGCGCGTGTGTGATTTTACCTTCTCGGAGCTATGCAGGCTGCTTGGGTCTGTATTGCCGTAGCGGTGTGGCGACTCATCGGCGGGCCCGCGCCTCTGCAGCTGTCCTCCGCCAGATCGCGTCTCAGATCGGCTCTCTTGTGGAGGAAATGGGCTTGCCTGAAGTACAACAAGCTTTGTGCGGACGAGATCTTGTGGAAGCGTCATCGAGTCCGAGATCCATCGCGTCGAGAACTACTGCCTCCTTGTCTCTGCTTTGTTTCGTCTGCCCTGGACGCTTGCCCGTCCTGTGACAGATATCGGAAATACGGTTGACAGGCCCGGCTTGGACCATCCCCAGTCTCTGTTTTGTTCGCTATTTTCCAAACGCGACTTAACCGGAGCCGCACTCTTGGGCGTTTACTGCATCATGGCTCCCCTCCGCACCTATAAAGCGTCCATCCAGATGTACGTTCTTTCCCAACTCGCCCCAACTTCCCACCTCAAGGGACCATCACACATCCCTGATCTTCTTGATCTCTTATTGTCTTGCACACAGCCGGGCATCCTCCTCCCCCTTCCTCCGCACAAAGATCCCACGCTCGGATACCATCCTCCTTCGACTTTGCCCTTCCTCCTCTGCACTCATCGTGATCATGTCCACCGCTAGCTCACCGTCCCTCGTCGCGTCAGAGCTCGACTCTCCCGCACACTCTCGCACCTCCTCTCCCACTCCAACGCTCTCGCCACCCACCTCCTTCATGCTCCCAGATCTCGTCTCGCATTGTAACTTTCCTCTTACCTACCATCCTGCAGGCGACCAGGAAGCTGCCGCATCCCTCGCGTGGATGCTCTCCTTCGTCCCCCACTTTACCCCCAAAAAGGTCGCCGCGATGAACGGCCTCCAAGCCGGTGAGCTCACCGCCTACTGCTACCACGACTGCCCTGCCGAGCGTCTTCGCGTCGTGGACGACTTCATGAACTACCTCTTCCATCTCGACAACATCTCCGATGGCATGATGGCCAAGAACACGACGCAGTTGGCCAACTGGGTCATGAACGCCTTCGAGTGGCCCGACAAGTTCCAGCCGACGGTAAACGCCGATGGAGAGGTTATCGAGGAGGTTGCAGCTGTGAAGCTTGCTCGGGAGTGAGTTCCCCGCCTTTTTTCCGTCTTTCATTTCCACTCTCCTCCCTTCCTCCGTTCTTTCGACATTTATTTCCTTGCGGACGTCGCATTTCTCCTTATCGGGTGGCGTGTCATATGTCTTGAACATTCATGCTGACTCGTGTTCCTGTCTTTTTCCTTCCTGTTCGGCATTCTTTTCTTAGCTACTGGTCACGCTGCATCCAGCAGGCCAAGCCCGGTGTTCAACAACGCTTCAAGTCCTCAATGAACATGTTCTTCCAGGCCGTCGAGCAGCAGGCGAACGACCGTGGCGGTGAGGTCGTCCCTGATCTCGAGTCCTATATCGACATGCGCAGGGACACCTCCGGCTGCAAGCCCGTCTTCGACCTTATCGAGTACGCGCTTGGTTTTGAGTTGCCAGAGGAAGTGGTGGATCACCCGGTCATCAAGGCGCTGAACCAAGGCGCAAACGACTTGGTTACGTGGTCTAATGTACGTATGCGCCACACGCCACACTCTTATTGTCTTTTCGCCTGCCCAGTTTACCCATATCCCCTCGCGACCAGCCACCCCCTCTTCGTTCTTCTCACCTTTCTTTCCATATTCTCTACTTCGTCCGACGCTTCTCTCATGTGAGATCCCATCTGACCCTCTGTTTTCTTTTTTGTCTTTTGTCTTCCAGGACGTGTTCTCCTACAACGTCGAACAAGCACGCGGCGACACCCACAACATGATCTGCATCTTCATGGAGCACGACGGTTGCACCCTCCAAGAATCGATCGACCGCGTCGGCGGACTGTGCAAACAGACCATCGACGCCTTCGTCGAGAACAAAGCCCGCGTTCCTTCCTTCGCCCACCTCGGGCCCCAAGTCGACGGCTGGGTGACGGGCTACGTCCAGGGATTGCAGGACTGGATTGTCGGCTCGTTGCACTGGAGCTTCATGACGAAGAGGTATTTCCAGCAGGCCGGCGCGGAAGTGAAGAAGACGCGGTTCGTGAAGCTGTTGCCGATGGAGGAGGGAAGGCATAAGCACATTCCCCCCATCTATGCGTCGACGCCGGTGGCTGCGACTGCTTAGATTGAGAGGAGACTGGTGGTTTGCGCTGGCGGGCGACAGGTGCTCTATACCTCGCTTCTGTTTTATTTTCTGTTGTTGTTTTCTCTCCTTTTTCGCACCGGCCTGAACAGTGCGGTGGGTTCGGCTGTTCGTCCTTCGTCGTCGTCGTCGTCAGTGGGTTTCCTCCCTGCTTCTTTCTTTCATGTCCATATGTTGCCTCCCTCTCCCCTCTTCGTCTTTTCGGGGCCGGGCGTTCTCCTTGGCTTTCGGTTCGAGTCCTCAACATTTCATCTCTCTCCCGTCTCTGCATCCCTCTTCTCTCTCCTCCGGCTGCTTACTCATGATCCCCTGACGACTTCTCCCCACACATAACATTACAATATTTATCAACTACTTCGTTACCCTCCTCTTTACCTTTTCGTTCTCAACCCTTCACTCTTCAACTACTACTGCTAATGGTGCATGCGACCTCACTTACGGATCGATAACGTATACACAAGCATGCATCGGTTTTTTCCTTATTGCCCTTTTCTTCCCTCTTCTCTCTTCTCTCTTCTCTTGAGCTTTTGAGCTTTTTTTTTACTCATACTACACTATACTGTATCAGTGAAATTCTTTCGTCTTCGTCTTCGACGTTCGATGTTTTCGGTGTACCTCAGAGTCTCCGTTTGTGTGTCTGATTGCCTGATTGTGTGTGTGCTCTGGCTCGATGTTCGCCTTTTCGCCTCTCGGACTGTTGACTGCTCCTTGTCCCTTCAGTTCGTGCATCTGGACTTATGCACGATACGTACATGACTCCCTTATGATGACCCATAGGCTTCAGCATTATTTCGTTCGTTCGATTTTCTATCCACGTTCGTGTTCGTGTTCATCGCATTTCTAGCATCGTCACGATCTCATCTTCGTTCGCGCACATTGCATTGCACATTGTATATAGAGTTTCTTTTCTTTCCCTCTTTCTTTCGCCTTCCGAGTACCGCTATTACTAGTACCCATCCACCCACCCACCTTGCAATGACAGCCACACTGAATGACTGTCATATCCTCTCGTGCGTGCCTCTGATATTGTTCGAATTGTTCGGGATTACTAGCAGGAAAGATTGCGGTATTGGTCGATTTGAATTTACCGATCACGACGAACAAAGAGACTGAGACTGAAACGGGCTTATCGTTCATGGTTCGCCGTTGATACGGACTTTGCACCGGAGGAGTTAGTTCCGTACATCTCTTAACTCCTCCTTCTCCTGGCGAATATTTGCGACATGACGATTTCTGAATCGCCCACTTAGGCTATCTCACGCTTTGCTCTGGAGTCTGTATGTACTTGTCGTCAACTCGGTCGGTCTCTTCGCAACACAACCACGAATTTCACCTGATTCCGCGATACCACTTCGCTAGGTATTAGTAATTACAGCCGCCGACGGCTTCGAAAGGGCTCAACGCTCAGGCCTCAGGAGGGCCTTATTGTTCTCCAACGGACAACGTGCTGGCCGAATATCTGGGAGACAAAAACACGACCACGCTCTGAGATAATAGATTTCCGCTACCATCTCTCACCTTCCGAGTCCCGCCATATGCATCTGGATCTGGATCTAAAAACCGATGGGTGGACGACAATGGGTTAAAGTGGGGATGAAGGTATGTAGCGGTGCTAGCTCACTTACTGTAATCTGTAGTGTAGTGCGGCGAGATTGAGTGCGAGGATGGCGAGATTGAACGTGGAATTCGAGTCGTCAGAGCCACGCCGGTCAGGAAACTTATTGTCTTGACTCTTGTGCTGCCAGCGTCTCCCCGGCATACTTATTCAACTCGAACGCCGAATCGGTGATTAGCTTGAGGTCGAGATACGCAAAGTGGGCCTGCATCGGGATCAAGATTCGATTCGAAGCTTGGGACGTCTGAAGGTTAAGCGAATTGGGTGTGCGTGGGACCATTCTATGGGTGGGTATGTTACCGTGTGTAAGTATATGCGTACGTGGGACTTGGGGTAAGTATATGCGTGCGTGCGTGCGCATCGGCGTGGGTGTGCGACTTGGTCACCCGGTCAATTCGGACAGGATTCAGTTCTACTTATAGGTGAAGGAAGAGGCCTGAGGCCTGAGGGAGCCCGGATAGGTGTATATTTAGGGAGAGCGTCATAGGACTGTGGCAGAGTTGCGGGCCCATTGCTGATCTAGGAAGAGCAAGGGATTAGCTAGAGTATATCGAGACGGTGAGCTTCACGCTTCTAGATGAATGAAAAAGACGGTACGTTAGATAAGACGTGGATATTTATTGCTCGAGACTCAGAAGCTTGAGACATGAGACGGAGTTTATGGGTCCGTGTAGGTATCGACGTCAAAAATTTCGAAATGCGCCTTTCTTCATCGTATCGTGCGAGCGATAAATATTTGTGAGGAAGGAAAACTGGAGGATGAGCACTCGGAGATACGATACCCATCGGCGGTATGAAAACGAAACGTTTCTTGAGATTTACCAATGTCCGAGGTGCGGAGACTTAGGGCAAAAAAGCGTGAGTTGCGAACCTGAACGGTCCGAAGGGTGGAGACGATGATCCCTTTCTTCATAGCAGCTCCGAATGAGAAAATGAAGAGCCTCGAAGCAAGACGTGTACATGGTACTCAAGTCACCGCGACACTTCGCTACTTGATCATGAGAACTTAGGCAAAAAGACAAAAAGAATAGCGAAACACGAGTTTTTCATCTACCTCTGCACACAAACTGAGCGTGCACCAACCCAGAGATACATGACCTATACGTGATTCTCGAAGAGAATGGAGAAGTAGGGAGCCTTCTTCTTCCAACGCATGGCGAGAGACATACTCTGTCCGGCGGATCTGCCAGATGTTCGTAAGCTCTGGCTTTCGGTTAAGTGAGATGAACGTCGACCTGGGATCTCAGATCAAAGTACTGACCGCCGGTGAACTCGGATGAAAAGCTAGAAGACGTTCGAGGGTCAACCCGGAGTTCTGAGAGGAGAGAAGGATGAACGTACTCACGGACGATGCGGGCTCATTCCTGCCATTTTGAACTTTGGGTCTGGCTGAGAACTCGGCGGTTAGTATCCCATATTTCCTCACACATACTTGGAAAGGCCTATTTTTCGATGATCATTGAGCAGTGATGCCACCAGTGGGAAACAATTGAGGGAGGGAGAATGGTGCCCATTCTGATCCATGAGAATCGAAGAGTGTGGAAGGAGCCTCGTTGTTCGAGCAGGCTGAGAAATCAACAGACCGGTAAGAATGGTTAGTTCTCTGTCAGGCAACGATCAAGTGCGATCGGAAGAAACCCACACGATTCAGTGCAGCGGCCAAACGGTGGAGATCCAATAAATTGACAGGGTGTCTGACTCTCAAAATTGATGTCCAAATGAAAGTCTGTACCAAGACGTCCGACGTCGGTGTAATAACAGCCCTGTCCAGTGCGCGGAGTTCAAAGTCAATGACATATCCGCATTCGGAACAAAACGAGAAGGATGAACATGCTCCTACTCATTCGGAATTACCGACGCCAGGTAGACGGGATTTCCTTACCCCGGTCAAGCACTGTTGCGAGCAGCGGCGATGCAGGTTCCACGACATGGGCGCTCCGGGTCGATACGTCGTTGGTGTTGCCCACGAAATGGCATTGTGATCGAACAGACCTACATAATCGAAGATGTTGGAGGTTATTTGAGAGTCGAGGCACTGATGAGGAAGATTGAAAGATGCGAAGTTAGTGAGGACGGCGTTGTTCGGGGAGCCTGTGGTCTCGACTTGCAGTGGGGCCGACGAAGAGACCTGGAAGCGGAGAAGTTCGATGACTTTTGAACGATGAAGATGTCTGTTAGACGGGTTCGAGTTGTTGGTTACGCTGTCGCAGATTATCCTGAAGGGCCAGCATTGACTCGGCAGAGATGATAATAAGCACGAGAGCACATCGTGGGACTGGGCCACAGTGGCCATTGTTCGATGGACCCAAGAGGGAGTTTACGTCGCTCCAAAAGCGGAGCGATCATTCAGCTGAACATGACGTCAGACGACGTCAGGGGCTTTCGCCCACCTCTATAACCCGCTCCCGCCAACCAGCGCAATCCCATTCCCATTTAATTCATCAACTTCAACCATAACCACAACCACCCGCTCGCTCATCCCGACATCGACAGCGACGATGTTGAACGCATTTTCTCTCGCACGCCCCGCCGCCCTTCGCACCGCGGCTCGTCGTTCCCTAGGGCCTACTCTGCGAGCTCCCTATTCCCGTCTCGCACACGCCTCTTCAAAGGGTGGAATAACGCCTCTCATTCCACCTCGTGGAGTCTCTATTCTCCGACTCGCCAACGCTTTCCAACAACAGCAGACAAGGGGAGAAGCGAGCTCAGTCTCTGGAAGACCTGCGTCTCAGACGCCGGAGCAGGCGACACAAAACATAAAGGAGGAAATTGGGAACTCAGCGACTGACCTCGCGAGGACGATCGCTGGTGGGAACTTCACGAGGGACACCGTGCAGCCTGGCGAGGAGACTTTCGTAAGTCACCGCCGTGCTAACGCCGCAATGTGTGGCGCGATAGGGGCTAATTCGTGATTCGTGTGGCGTGCGGTGTTTGTTTTTAGTTGAATGTGACGAGCTCGGTGGCGTCGTCTGTCCCTCAGCCGTATATCGTGTTTGGTTTGCTCGGAGGCGTTCCCTATATCTTCGCGTCTGCCACGACCTGCTACCTCGCCTACCAAGCCGGTCTCGCCACCTCTGGTAAGACTCCCCTCTCCCTCCTCTCCTTCAAGTTCAACCCACTCAACTAACACTCGCCCCTCAAGGCGCCGTAACCAACCTCGACCCTGGCGTCGCCCTCACGATCCTCGACCGTGCCCTCAACATCCAAGTCACTTACGGCGCCGTCATGATCTCCTTCCTCGGCGCCCTCCACTGGGGGATGGAGTTCGCGGGCTTGGGTGGCCACAAGGGTTATGCGCGACTCGCGCTCGGTGCCGCGCCCGTGCTCTATGCATGGCCGACTTTGGCGCTCGATCCGACGACGGCGTTGATCGCGCAATGGGTCGGGTTCACGAGTCTCTGGTGGGCGGATTTGAAGGCTACCGGGGCTGGGTGGAGTGCGTTGTTGCTTTTTGCCACTTTGACCTGAGAATAGATTCGGGAACTGACCGTGAATGACTTGGTTGTGCAGCACCAAAATGGTACTCCCAGTACCGCTTCTACCTCTCCATCCTCGTCGGTAGCTGCATCATCGCCACGCTCGGCTCGACGTCGTTCTACGGCCCCGTTGCCGGCCACGGCTTGCTCACGCACGACTTGGAGCTGATCAGGGCGCAGAGGAAACATGTAGTTCCTGAGGTGGAGGGGAGGATCTCTGGGGATGTGGAGGCGGTGCCGACGGGGGAGGAGGGAGATAATTATGTGCAGATCAGGAAGAGGGCGGCGCAGGATTCTGAGGAAGGAGAGAAGGGTAAGGAGGGTAAGGAGTGAGGCCTAGTGAGGGGTTGGATTTGGTGAACGGACTCTCAAAAGCATGCATCGTCCTGTTGTACGGATAGTCGGGCATTGGGGGAGAAGATGCATTGTATATTTACCCTATTCATACAGTAGTCTCTTGTCACATC
Organism: Stereum hirsutum FP-91666 SS1; assembly: GCF_000264905.1. Lineage (NCBI taxonomy): Eukaryota > Fungi > Basidiomycota > Agaricomycetes > Russulales > Stereaceae > Stereum > Stereum hirsutum. The sequence goes on from NW_006763133.1 coordinate 870,997, forward strand.
TTGTAATCTGTATATCAACATTTTTGTCTTCCTTTCTTCTTCTGTGTTGAACACGTCGTCAAGCGTGTAAAAGTTGTCGCCACCGCCATGGTGTAACATACTCTGAAATCGAACCAGAGGAACCCATTCGAAGAAAGACATCGCAAACAGTGCGGCACATCCACCTGGGACAGACGGACGAATGATCTCGATGCTGGGTTGTAGAGGACGTGGAAGAACCGGATAAATTAGGAGCTCGAGTGCGAGGGAAGACGATAGAATGTTCTCGACGCGTCCGCTCGAGATGACTTTCACTTTTGACGCGTCCGGCTGCTTACTACCTCCTCTCTTGCCACCACATCGCATCGCATTACCTTGCTTGTCCAAGTACTCTCCCTCGAGCTCAGCTTGTCGTCTCTCGTATCGCTTAGATAACTAGAAACATTCGCATCCGTCCACCCATCAACGTTCAAGACCTAATCTACCCCTCTTCCACTTCGAGAAACAGTTGTTCAAACCGAATCAAGCCAAAGAAAGAAAAGATGTCGTCCATGCCACTCTCCACCGCCAACTGGCACTGGAAGAACAAGACGGTGACGCCTTGGGCGAAGACCTGGTTCGAGCGCGAGCTCGTGACGGTCGAGGTGGGCGAGAAGGAGGGCGAGAAGGTGGGGGTGGAGAAGGTGGTGGAGGTGGAGGGGGATGTGGAGTTGGGGAGGAGGAAGAGCAAGTGGGTTGATTTTTTGTTTTTGATTTTCTTGCGGTTTCGGTTTTGGACTTTGAGATTGGATGGATGAGATGTCCGTCTATCCGCCTGTATTTTTTGTGGTGTTTGGGTTGGTTGGTCATTTGAATCGTGGTACTGACTAGACCTTTTCCCCTCCTTTATGTGACGCCGTCCTCTCCTCGCTCTCCTCGCTGTGATGATAATGACGGTGACGGTGGCGAACAACACAGATTGATCACGATCTACGACTGTCGCGTCGTTCTCAACTGGACAGGAAGTACAGCGGATGGAACGACCGCGTCTGGACGACTCGTCATCCCTGAGGTCTCGCATGAGATCACGTTGGATGGGTTGAGCGATTATGTCGTGAGTGTCTTGGTATTTAAGTGTCATGTTATTCTGTTATATCCTATTGATATTGTCGTGGCTCTGTTAACGTTACTGACAATACTGCCCCACCATCCACCATCTTCATATTTATATAGTACGAATGGTCCCTCGGCTCGGAACACGACGCCTCCAACCCGTCCATCTCCTCTCTCTTCGCTCTCGCGAAAAAGTCCCTACCCGCATCTCTCGAAGTCAAGTTCAAAGAATTCCCAGTCGCGCTCGTAGACGTCCACGGGAAAGACATCCTTGTCTCTGCCTCTGCCGATCCGTCCCGGACTTCGTCTCCCGCGCCCGCTCCCCCCATCAGCACCAGCACCAGCACCAGCACCACTACCTCCACCATCACAGCCGCTCCGGCACCGGCTCCAGCGCCAGCAAAGAAGAAAGAGGCGAAGAAGGTGAATGGGGCGCTGGTCGAGGTGGAGGCGACCTTCCAGGCTGCGGCGGACGATCTGTTCGGGCTCTTGACGGACGAGAAGAGGATACCGATGTGGTCGAGGGCGCCGGCGCAGGTACGTCGATATGCGAGCTTTCGATTTCGCCGGTCCTGGCTTTTTCCATTTCCCATTTCCTCATCCATCATCCAATCACCGATGCATTTTGCCTCGCTTTGTCCCATCTACTCACGTTCTTCCCGATGCGATTTCCTTTTCCTATTCCTATACGTTACACGTTATTTGATACATTAACCCTTTTTCTCGCAATCGACCTTCCGCCTTCCTATTTGCCGTCCACCACCCTTACATTTTTAATTTCTCTCTTCTGCGTTTCATCCATATTCACCCATCTGGCGCGTTCACTGACCTTTAACGGTGTTTGCTGCGTCGAAATTGGAATTATAGTCCGCCGCGAAGCCGGATACGGAGTACGCGCTGTTCGGGGGAGGTGTGAGGGGGAAGTATCTCTCGCTTACGCCGGGGAAGGAGATCAAGCAGACGTGGGCGTTGCAGAGCCCGACGTGGCCTGATGGTGCGTTTTATCCTCACTTTTTGATGACGTCTCGGAACCGACCCCCGCTCCCGACCGCTTTTCTTTCGTTGCTTTCTCGATTCCTGGAATCCTACGTCTTCTTCCTTCATGCACCTCCGTTCATACACGTCCTCCATTCATCTCTACTGCGTATCTGGGCTCACGCTAAATCTCGTAACTTCCTATCACGGCGAATGCGAATGAACAGGTCACGAAGCGACGATGACGATCAGCTTCGCGCAGTCGACGGATTCGACGAAAGTCACGTTCGCGCTCGATGGGGTTCCGACCGGGATGGAAGATGAGATCAGGAGGAATTTGGAGGGGTATTAGTGAGTGTTTTGACTCTTTGTCTCCTTCTCCTTCTGTTTCCTGTCTACTCTTTACCCCTTTCCGACCTTCCGTCTTCCCCGTTTCCGGTCACCCTCCCTTCCATCACCCTTCCACCCCCACCTCCCTTCTCCTCATCTCTCTATCCACTGTCCCTTCCCTTCGTAACTTCCAACTGTTTTACTGATCATTTTACGCCCCAGCGTCCTCGGCTTCAAATCCATCGGGTACGTCCAGCTCATCCTCTCCGACCCCTCCCCGTCATCGTCATCGCCACCCGTCAGCCGCTACCGCCGTCGTCCAGCACCTTCGGGAGCGGCGGCGGCAGGTTCGGGTTCGTCATCACCGTATTATGCGCTCGGGTTCGCGGCGCTCGTCCTTGTGGCGGCGTTTGCGGTTCCGTTTCTGTCGTCGAAGATGTGATTTGTGGTCTTGTGGCCATGGCGGGGTGGTTGCCTGCACACGGACCGTGTGGTGTGAAGGTCGTCGACCCGAGCGTTTATACTGCAGTTGAAGCTGGAGGAAGGTGTGCGGAGTGTGGAGGGCGGAGAGGTGGCGATGGCGCGGAGGGGCCAAACAAAAAATCTTCATACAAAATTCGATGGAATGACGCTGACGTTCTTCCTCCTTTCTCGTTTGCCATTTTTTATATTCGTATATTCGTTTATTCACGATTTTCTTGTTCATATCGTTATTCGCTCTATATTTTCGCTCTCTTCGCATCTTCGCTTTCGGGCTCTTCGAATTCTCGTCGTTGTCGTCGTTCGGGCGGGGCGGGTTGGGCGGGATAGGCTGGGCACGGTTCTGTAACGTGTTGCGAGCCACGGAGGCACTGGAGGGGGTGTGTTAGTGGTTCAGGATAGGATGGGTGATCTGTCGGGACCTATAGAGAAATGAGAGGAGGGTAGAAGCGGCCACGGGAAGGTTGAGTAGGATGCCGGACGAAGCGACATACGGCGAGAATCGGAAGTGCAATGTAAATGTTGGAAGTTGTAATTTTTGTTGTTTTTCTGGTTTTTTTTTTGGCTTGATTCTCTGCAACTTTCTCAGAGGCGTGAACACGTTGTGAACCGTTATGCGTCGCGTCTTGGACGAGAATGCGCTGATTTGGAGAGGTTCATATTTTTGTGCTACTGCGAACCTGTATCGACGTACCTCGCCACATCTCTTTCAGCCGTGATCGCCACACGACGGCCGAGAGGGGTCCTACTGTACCATTTCGATGAATCGATCGGATGCCATGGGGGTGTGACATGTGACACAGATGGTACTTAGGCCAAACGTGTAAATAGGCCAAAAGCCTCCGAACATTGTGACTGACCTGCCTTTTAAGGCAACTTTTTTGCCAAATTGGGCGTAGCCCGGAGAAAAAATCGATTAAAAGTGGCCAAAATCACCTGTGACCTGTGACAAAATGGGAATAGGCCATGCCATAGGGCCTTTGTGACGTGTGACCATGGCATCCGATCGAAATGGTACAGTAATATGGGAGCCGTATGCTTCGACGTTTGGGGATTCTTACGTCTCTACTACCTGCACGATACGACAGACTAAGACCTCCTCAAACGTGTATGCGAATACAGAAGACTCGGACGTGGCTATCTACGAGGGACGAGTAATATTCTGCACCTCACGGTGGATGGCGTTCAAGTTGCAAGTGCTAGCTACTACTGATCTATCATTTCAATCACAGTGCGCCCACTGTTCCGTCTCCGAGTCCGGCCCTGACTTGAAATTGCTGACGGCTTGCTTAGTCGATGCTAAAATCCATGCGATAGATCAACCGTCCTTGTGGAAGGAACAGAGCTTTGATGCTTGACGAAAAGAGGCGTCTCTTTGCCCGGAAAATCGTTTCAAGTTGCACTGTCTTGATGACTTTCCTTCAACGATATCGATAGCTCCCTGATACCATGTCGTATCGAGCACACTGCAGAATTCACATTATGACACAGTTGATGGACGCCACCTCGTGATCATGCTATCAACACTTCCTTCTACCCGCACCCTGCGAAATACAGCATTCAATGGCAGTGCACTTCATCCAGAGAATCGTCAGCGCCACGCTTTGATGAGGACGAATCTTCCTCCTGCTCCTCATCTACGTCCGCTTCGCCTTCGGCTTGTTTTATACAGCACATTGTCCACGGCCAACTCAAACGGAGGTCATCGCTGACTTCAAAAAACCTGCCACCAGCTAGCGACTCGTGTCGAAGACCTTGGTGCCAGGTCGTCGATTGGTTTATACTGCTGACCCAAATACAGTTCCTTCCGTGGACATCATCTCTCCCCTTGTCACGTAGCAGCAAATAATCAAATTTTGAAACCTAGGCATCTCGGATAGCAAACATGTTGTTTGCCTTCGGCGAGAACAAAGACTCTTACTATGTTGCTCATGGGACGAAGAACTACTGGTAAGCCGTACATCTCTCCTGATGGTTTATCGATCACCGTGCACAGACTTATCGATTCCTTTCCTCCGCCCTAGGGTGGGTGTACCACGAACGATAGAGTCCGAGCTGGATAAAGATAATCCAGTGCAATGCGTTGCATTTGGAGAGGATGGCGCATGGTTTTATAAGGAAGCACCACGGAATGGGGCGAAGCCTTATGGTGAGATTTCGGCTCTGCTTGAACAGGCTCGAGTAATAGGTTATCACTTCACGCGTGCCGATGCCTCCCGAAGTTTTCTCCAACTCTCTACAACACTTATCAGTGTCGATCGTCCGAGTCTAGCATCCGTCGCTAACTTCAGTCTCGATCTGCCATAGTATCAGCCTCTATCAAAAATAGCTATCCTAAAGTCCACAAAATCCACAAGTCGAGCGCTACGATATCATGGGTATCTTTTGGACCAGATGGCGAATTTGTTCTCATGACCGAAGATGGGACCTTGCACTGGGAGACCGACATCCTTCGAAAGTACAAAACCTCGGATCGAGTCGTTCAGATGCGATGCGTATCCTGGGGCTATGATGGCGCTTGGGTCATCGTGGAGGACGATGGTGAAGTGAGACAGTCCCAGAATTTGTCGAAGAAGATCAGCAAGGCTTTGAAGGGGAAAGACGTCAGGGTGAGTTGTTTGTGAATCCTCCAATCATCACATGTGTATCTGACTTTCACTTGGAGCTGTAGAACGTTCAACTGTGCACTTACGACCGGGACATGTACTTCATCGAATATGTCGACGGAGGGATGGATTGGTGTGTTCCTAATGGCGCAGGAGCTCAAATTGAAAAAATGGAAGAAATGTGTCAGTGCCGCGAACATATCACTATGCACTACAAGCCCATTGTAATTGACCATGATCATCCTTTTCCAGCTGTTCGCGTCGACGAGCCCGGGTCCCCAAGTTGTGAGCATCCACCAGAATGCTCCAGTAGACCGCATCGAATTATTTATCCTTTTAAAAGCTAAGGATGTTTCTCAGAGGATTATCTTTGCCTTTGGGCACGCAGTCGACGAGTTCTGCGTGTCATTGGATGGCACATCACAGTGGTAAGTGCATTCCGTTCTTCGTTCCAGTTGATTCTCAGCGACACTTTGTCTCTGTTATCAGGCGCAAGTTTGATTATGACTACCTCGAAGAGAGATTGAAACGTCAGGGCAAGATGGAGGCCTTCGCAGGCGGAGAGAATGGGGCCTGTTTCTGGAGTCAAGGCGGCTCTACTTGGGGTGTGTCTTTCCACTCCCTTTCCATACAGCCACCATAGGTCTTGTTACATGCCGTGATTCCAACGTACTCAATATTTCATCGACTTCAGTTTCTTCTGCGACGGAGATAGCTTACCCCGAAGTGTGGCGCATATGGAAATCCGATGAGCAGATCAACTGGGTGGCATTCGGACCACAGGGGTATTATATCATCGACACTGAGAAACGCATATATTCATCCAGGAAATCTACCATCCTACGGACGTATAAGGGATCTAATAACCAGGTTCCGCTGCGATGTGCGTCTTTTGGATATGGTGGCTCATGGGTCGTCGTTGAAGACGATGGGGTAATCCGTAGCCATGGGTTGGGTAAGCAAGTGCTCCAGGCTATTAAGAAGAAGAGTGTGCGGGTGAGTGTGGATGGGTTTTTTTCATTCTGGTTGCCATTATGAACATGTGCGCAACTGACCGAGATAGATTAGAATGTGCAATTGAACGTCACGGACTCCGAAAATTACTTCATCGAATATATGGACGGCTCGTATACATATAATCTACCAAGGTCTTGGCATGACGGGGTAGAAAAGGTCATCAACGGCAGCAGTAGGTTTAAACTCCTTGCACATGTTTCACATACTCACCAGTGTCTGAACTCGGATCGTCTATCTTAAGGCCCCTCTAGCCGAACCCCAAGCCCAGTCTCAAGCCTGTCTTCGATCGATGAAAACCATATCGAAGAGCTTGAGGCGGACGAAACTACCTTCCTAAGCAGTCAGCATCAAACTCATCTTCATTTATAACTTGGTGCTCACACACCTCGCAGTTGTCACGCAGTTCAACGCCAAATGGCTGCATACTCATAAACGAGTCCCTCGAGTACGAAAGGTGTATCGCGTAACGGTCGACGATTCCTCGAGAGCTGCGTACCTCTCATACCGGTGAGCAGCTAACTTGAAGGCAGTAGTTATGTGTCTGAATCTGATTTGATGCAGGGATAAACTTGAACGAAAGAACAAGTTCACGGCCAGAGATGGCAGTATAGGGAATGAGCGGAGGAGATGGCATGGGTGAGTTGATATACGATATCATGTATCAGAACGCTTGAGCATGGTTCACTGATAGCGGGTGTGGTTTGCGCTGTGTTACTCAGAACGAGCCGTACATGTCTTCTTGGCGACCCAGGATGCACACAGCTATGCACCAATTCTGACTGTTCCCTGTGTAATATCATCCGCTCGTCTTTCAACTTGGATCACTATGGAACGGGAACCGGTTGGGGAAGGTTCGTCTCAGAAAGTAAATCCCTAAAGATAGTACACTCAACTAATTTCTTATAATAGATTTGGACGCGGACACTACACGTCGGCCACTTCATCGAAGTAAGCGTTCGACTCGCACAACATTATTGCACTAACTTAAGTGGTATCGTAGATCCGACGATTACGCGAAGAACTTGGGATATGCGACCACGTCGAACTACAAGACCATGTTGCTGAACCTCGTAGCTGTGGGGAACGCTTTCAAGACTTATGATGACATGGATGACCTGACCTCTCCGCCCGCGGGTTATGATGCTGTGCGTACCATTGCTTCGGACTCGAGCTCGTACAATTGTTCTTGACTTCGCAGCATTGGTTCGGCATGTCTTCTAGGTCATCGGTGAGGTCGGCGGAACGTTAAATTATGATGAGCTTGTAGTCTATCGGAACGACGCGATCATACCTGCGTATCTTGTTGTTTACTCGTGACATGTATGGTGGTGCACCTCACATAGCGGGAGGGCTGTGGTATCGGAATTCGACAATGGGTGCTTATTCTTGGAGCTTGAGCAAGATCGTTTAGCATGTACTTCGGGTTCGGGTGTATTTTTCCTTGTGCCACAGATGTATGGTGTTGTACCATTACGTAGATGAATTGAAACACACATTCTCCTTTAGTGTGGTATACTGATATCCTCAAACGCGGGATATACGGAAATTGGCCATGCTTGAGTGAGATGAGATGCATCCAGCTTCTGAACGACCTGAACAGCGTCGCCACTTGGTCGCCACAGCCAATTGGAATCTTCCGAGCTTTCAGACTCCGTTCTCATCCACTACTGTTCCTGGTCTTCCCTTCGCCCCGTGCGTACTCTAATTTTTGTACTAAGGCAATACAACGTGACCCTCTCAACCTTGAACCGAAACAACCTCAGGCTGCAGCGAGACACTATCATATCTAGTATGCGCATCCTCGACCGTGACTGCCACGGGTCTAGATCGGGCGGACATCTTGAATTTGCACTTGGTTGGCCTGACATACAGAATCTTGAGAGTATGCGGGACTTGTTGGTAGAGATAAAGGAGGACGGCGTTGATGGGAAACTGGTACGAAAATGACTTGACTCTGGTACTGACTGACTTTTGTCCAGGATTTCGGGTGGGTCCTGTCTTTCGACGGCCCGACAGCGCTCTCGGCGGCGTTATACTAAATCACTTGAACCTTTCCCAACATCATTTCCTAACCTTATATACGTCTCACGTCTGCGTGAACTATAACCTTCAGAAACGGTGTTATGGTCGACTTCACTGTCGTACATGTCTGTTGGGAGATCAGGCAAGCCACCTAACCTTCTTGCACAGCCTGTATCGAAGGCCTTCAGCCTCGACCAAGCCAAACACAGCTTGACCCAGCACAGGCACTAAATTTGATGGGCGTCGTTTCTGCCACGGGCCGATGCCTGCAGTAATCTCTTTCTCATACTGATATATTGAAGCAAGGAGGAGTCATATCCTCGGCTGACGACTTCTGGCTCTTTACGACTTGACTAGGTTTCTCCTTAGTACCACCCAACCAGCGCCCGAGACATAAGTATCGACGTTACACCACCGCCTAACTCATCATATATCATATCTCATCTCAGGCCATGCAGACCAGCACAATGCCATCCCTAGGCTCAACCACCCTCCTCCGCGGCTTCAAGGTCTCAGTCGCCACCCTGGACGCTTTCCTCGCTGCCAACGGCGTCGACGAGACCTACGGTGACCCTCCGTTCTACAAGGACCACCCACATAACGACGCCGTCTCGAAGCTCCTCTACCGCAAGATCGCCCACGCGGCTGCCAGTGCTGGCGCCGACGCTGACCGCTTCCGTCTCATCATCCCGGCCAGGGAGGGCCACAATAGTTCCACAGTTGCCTATATCACCTTCGCCTGGGTCACCGTCTACGCCCACCGTGAGATCGTCCTGCAAGATGACCTGCCAACCGACCCACCTCGCGGGTTCGTGCAGCTGAGGGAGGAGATCCTGTCGTTTGGGAATAAGGTGGAGGAGGGTGCCACCGCCACCGACGACGGCAGCAAGCTACCCGATGAAGGGAATATGGGGCTGTACATGGTGTACACCTACGACATCCAGGGTGAATACACACCCCAGGAGCTTCGTGACCGATACGTGGTAAGTTTCACGAGTTCTCATTATCGGGTAGTTGGGTTGCCTGTCGCCTTGATCGCTGACTGGCCGTTTATACGTCGAAAGGCCCCCCAGTATTGTGATCAGTGTGATGCTGTCTTTAAGGACTGGCAGACCGCCTTTGCTCAGAAGCAGAAGCACCGGATGGAGGTTCACGGTTATAAGGGCGGCATGAACCCGCTTCCAAATGCCTGAGTCTGCGTGTCGAGGGCGGTTCCCACTTTTCTGATGATGGATGAGTTTGTAGTAGCATATGGTCTGTTCAGTATGTCGCGTGGTGGAATCCTCATGGTAGATTGCATCCAGCGAAAATGTATCCGTAGTCCAGCCACACATCCCAGGCAGAGTTTTGCTTAGCTGTTGTACCCGCGTTTTTACAAGGGTTCGCACTTTATCCCAGCAGGACAGCAGTTCCTGTAGCAGCAGCCTCACACCCTCCAATACCTGCTTTGTGCAGTCCCTCGACCTCCAGAATCTACGGAGTTCGTTTTAAGATCACCTCTTCTCATCGAGAGATGCGTGGAAATATTTTTGGTAGGTATACATGTTGGTTGCTTTCCTTAGAGTTTGAGTCGTGGGAAGGAAGGTGGTTACTCGAAAGCCGTCGTGCCGTAGACACCGTCCGCGGGCCGACGTGTTGCCTCGTGTTGCCTCCTCTCAACCTTGAACGAAACTCTCACTGTTGCAGCTCACTCGCTCGCTTCCTACCACTTTTGTGTCATTTGCAAACATCAACAATGCACCATGCCTTGGGAGTCTCAGAAATTATCACCCAGATATTTTCATATCTACCTACATCTTCAAACGCCGAAAATGCACGGGTCTGCAAGGACTGGTCGGACACCGCCCTCGACTTGGTCTGGGCCGAAATAGGGGATCTTGACGGTATTTGGGGCTCGTTGGTGGAAACAAAGATGGACGTTGATGGGAAACTGGTACGACAAATGAATCTATTCTGGCTTCACCTAAACAGAGACAATCTTTATTTAGGAATTCTGGCGGATCCCTACTCGGGACGACTGGAAGCCTTTCTTAACTAATTGTACACGCATACGCTCCATCTCTTTCGACAACCCTCCTCGACTTTCGCAAACCACTTTGTACCAAATTGCTGCCACTCGACCTGTAGTAACATTATTTCCCGACCTCCAAACCATTAGCGGCGACATCGACGCCCCATATTTCGGTCCGCCATTCATGAGCCCCACCGTACGCTGTTTGATTATGCGTGGCGAAATCCTAGACGCCAAGCTCTTGCGCAGTCGGGCCCAGCAAATAGTGGAGAACATGCCATTCTTGACGAGTTTCTTCTTTCGTGCAGGCGGCCGCCCTTCCCTCATAGAGCCAGGGCTGTGTCGTTTGCTAGAAGCCTTGCCAGATTTGACAAGGATCCACCTCCCAATGGACCATTTCCTGCCTCACCTCATGTATCGACTCTCTCGTATCTCCCGCCTGCGCTGCCTTGACTTCAGCTTTCCCGGCTCACAAAGAGATCCCTCGCAACATAATCGCCAGTTCGTTCCCCGACTAGACAGTAACGCATTTCCTGCCTTGCAGAAATTCACGCTATTCGCAACGTTACCGGAAATGCAAAGCTTTCTACTCCATGAGAATTCCCCCACCCTCAATTTGACGACTCTCTCCCTGGCTTTCTGCTACAACGGTTATTCTCATTCATTGCGAGATCTACTGGAAAACCTCGCGATGGTGTCACCAGCGCTTGAATCGCTGACATTCTACACAGAGTATGACATCCTGCCACGCGTTGCCTTCACAGACTTTTCTGCTGTGCTCAAATTTCCGTGCTTGTCCGAATTTACCTTGAGCGGGGATACAGAGATGGCCTTTTCGGACGAGGAGGCAGAGCAACTTGCCTCACACTGGCCTCACCTGATCAGACTGGACCTTAGTCCGGACTTTCCTTTCTCAACATCTTGCGAGCTCACTCTTCGCTCACTCGCGCACTTCGCTCGATATTGTCCCAAACTCAAGGTTCTGGGGCTTTGCGTCGATACTGAATTCGACATCCCTTCTCACACCGAAGCTCATCGCTTCACAGCCCTCGAGGAGTTGAACCTCACCATGTCTCCCATCTATTCGTCGCACAAGATCGTACGATTCATAACAGCAAGTCTTCCGGACACCGCACAGTTCTATTTCGTGGCAGACGATCACGACGAGGCTGAACCATTTAGTGAGACATGGAAGCGTGTAGATGAAACGGTAGCAGCGGTATTGGAAGCTCGAAAGGAGACGAGGGTGGAGACAATAAGGGGTGTGAGGGCGGAGATGGAGGATTTGCGGAGAGAGAATGCAGCGCTCAGATCGCAAATTCAACAAGGGCAAGGCAGTTCGTAGAGCATGATGCAACCTGAGATAACCTGCCCAGCATACCCAGGAGGTACAGTATCGTCTTTTGGTGTACGTTATTCTCCTCACTAATGCTTTTTTTTTCTTTTTTTTTTCTTTTTTTTTTTTTGCCTCAGGACAAAGATTGTATTCATGCTTGGCCAATGTTAGAAAGTGAGTCATCACTCTCCATGCATCTACGTGCCCCTTCCGAATTCCTGACATGCCTGATCTCTCGCAGCCACTTTTCCAGCCACATGCCTTTTGCTTTTGAATTCGAAGTCCAAAACAATACGCCGTTAACCGTGATGCCCACTATGCCTTAGTTTTAAAACATATATGCAACTCAAGAGCCTCCGACTTGAGCGGGTATATCCACCATCCCTAGTTCCTCTCCCGTCCTATCGTCGGGAAGCGTTTCAGATATTCGTTACTCGACGGAAGAATTCTGTCCTTTGTTTCATTTATGTGCGCGCTGTGAGCTCAAATACACTGCGGCGCTGTATGTGCGGGAAAATGAGAGCGTAGTGATTCTTTTCATAGATCGTCGTCACTAACTTACGCTTTCATCGCATAATCTAGGGGAAAGCATCGCGATAGTGTCTTCCGCGGATCTCTTCTTCATCCTATTTGCTTTTGGTCAGGTGCTGTTTTACAGCTTATGATAGGAATACTCGGTCATGCTCAAGTTCATCACGGCTCGTGTTTCCGCTATAACAAGACGGGCGGTGACGATCAAAGGATTCTTATAGTAATCGTTGTTCGAAATGTCAACCTATGCGCCTCATCTGTATTCGTCGTAATCCTTCTGCCTTGATTCTGCCCCTCCTGGAAATTCCGCAGAAGCATCATAGACCCCGTGTCATAGTCAAGCGGTAAGTGTACCTCTTCTCTTCGCGTCTAAATCATTTATGATACGTCTTCAGCTGACGGAGCCCACTCAACTGTCCGGTCCGTTTCAAGCCTGATAGGTCATGACCTTGAGGACGTACATTCGTGATCTGTACAAAAAGCTCTTGCCTCCCGGAAGGAAGATTTTCTGAGCGACCTGCTGTCCACTTGGTCAACCCCCTACTCTGCCTGTGCGAACATGGAGCTCGCAGTGGTCCCCGTTCTCTTTCTTCTATTTCCCGCTGTCATCGCAGGGAACCCATATCCGGATTGCGTCAATGGGCCCCTCGCGTCCAACCTCGTCTGTAATACCAGTGCCAACTTTCTTGATAGGGCAAAAGCTCTGGTCAACGCAATGACGCTAGAGGAGATGGTGAATAACACCGTCAATACTTCGCCTGGTGTACCTCGACTTGGACTGCCACCGTATGAATGGTGGAGCGAAGCTCTCGTCAGTTTCTTCTTCCAGTACCTTATTCGCCTATCCATGCGCTCACACTGTATCAATCGCGTCTTGCGAGTAGCATGGTGTGGCATCCAGCCCAGGTGTAACATTTGAGACATCTGGCGATTTTAGCGGAGCGACTTCGTTCCCGGAACCCATTTTAATGAGCGCAGCATTCGATGACGATCTTATTTTCTCAGTCGCCAGTACCATTAGTACCGAGGCTCGTGCGTTCGGGAATACCAACCATTCTGGCCTCGACTTTTTCACGCCTAATATCAACCCGTTAGTCTGTCCACCTCCAACACCACCAGTCCTGTTCGCGTACCGGATGCTGACTTAGACATCCATGCATCTAGATTCAAAGACCCCCGTTGGGGTCGTGGTCAAGAAACGCCTGGAGAAGATCCCCTTCACACCTCTCGCTACGTCTACCAACTGATCACCGGCCTTCAAGGTGGCGTCGGCCCCAGCCCGTACTATAAGATCATCGCCGACTGCAAACATTTCGCGGCCTACGACCTTGAGAACTGGGAGGGAAACAATCGTATGGCGTTTAACGCTATCGTATCCACACAGGATCTGGCGGAGTTCTACACCCCGTCATTTCAGAGCTGTGTGAGAGACGCGAAGGTCGGATCGGTTATGTGTGAGTCTGACTCCGCTCTGTTACCCTCCAAGCCCCTCTTGCGCCACTGTGACCCAAATTATCTTCGTGTTTTCTTCGTATCTTTCAGTTGTCTGACAGTTGGCATCTGCCAACTTCGCCCTCTGTCGCCTCTCTGTTGATACCGACACACTATTCTTCTCAAGAATAATGCTAACCTCCCCTAAACAGGCTCATATAACGCTGTCAACGGCGTCCCTGCATGCGGAAGCCCGTACCTCCTCCAAGACCTTGTCCGCGACTATTTCGAGCTTGGGAACGACACGTGGATCACGTCCGACTGTGACGCCGTTGGGAACATCTTCGATCCTCACAATTATACCACTACACTGACGAACGCGTCGGCGGTGGCGTTACTAGCGGGGACGGATGTGGATTGCGGGACGAGTTACAGCGAGACATTGGGAGAGGCGGTGAGTGAAGGGTTGGTGAGTAAGAGCGATGTGGAAAGAGCACTTGTGAGGTTGTATGGGAGTTTGGTCAGGTATGTCGTATATTTTGCGGTCGCGTGACCTTTTGTGAGGTTTCAGAGATAGATATTGACATTGGCTTCTCGTGTGTAGACTGGGCTATTTCGACCCTGAGGATTCTGTGCCATACCGAGCGCTGGGTGCCAGCGATGTCAACACACCGGCAGCACAAACGCTCGCCTACACTGCTGCTGTTGAAGGTATCGTACTGCTCAAGAACGATGGCCTCCTTCCGCTTTCTAGTAATGTGAGCCACATCGCGCTCATTGGACCATGGGCGAACGCTACGACACAGATGCAAGGGAACTATGAAGGTACGAACACTGCGCCCTTCCTAGTCTGCCACTTCTCATGATATTGATACCTTCTATATATAACAGGTATCGCACCCTTACTCATTAGTCCACTTGACGGCTTCACCTCCGCTGGCTTCAACGTCTCATTCACCAACGGAACGACCATCTCTGGCAACTCTACCTCTGGATTTGCCGATGCGCTCTCCATGGCTTCCGCTGCGGATGTCATTGTCTATATCGGTGGGATCGACGATACTGTTGAGGCTGAAGGACAGGACCGTACGAGCATCACTTGGCCGGGGAATCAGTTGGAGCTGATTGGAGAGTTGGGAGCATTTGGGAAGCCGTTTGTGGTCATTCAGATGGGCGGTGGGCAGGTGGATGATACGGAGTTGAAGGCTAATTCTTCCGTATGTTTACTATTCTTCATCCTGAACGCGTCTGCCGTCTCCTGCAAACCCTTGTCCATAGTCCATGCGTGAGATTATATCTGATCTGTCCACATTCTTACTTGACATATAGGTCAACGCCCTCCTCTGGGGCGGCTACCCAGGCCAAGCCGGTGGAAAAGCCCTCGCCGACATAATCACCGGTGTCCAAGCCCCCGCCGGTCGACTCACCACAACCCAATACCCAGCTTCTTACGTCGATCAAGTCGCAATGACAGATATGTCCGTTCGTCCCTCGAACTCGACTGGCTCTCCAGGAAGGACGTATAAATGGTACACCGGCACGCCCGTATTTGAGTTTGGGTTCGGCTTGCACTACACGACCTTCGACGTGGAGTGGGCGGAGGGTAGTCCAGCGGCGAGTTACAGTATCCAGGATTTGGTCGCGAGTGCGAACTCGTCGTCGTCGGCTGTGGCCCATGTGGATAGCGCGATTTTGGATACGTTCACGGTGCAGGTGACGAACACGGGCAACGTCACTTCCGACTACGTCGCCCTCCTTTTCTCGAACACCACCGCTGGGCCTTCGCCTGCTCCGCTCCAGGAACTCGTCTCATACGCGCGAGTCAAGGGTATCACGCCGGGAGTGAGTGCGACGGCGAGTTTGAATGTGACGCTAGGAACAATCGCTAGGGTGGATGAGGATGGGAATAGCATCATTTATCCGGGAGTATATAATCTTTGGGTGGATACGACGGGGCAGGCGAAGGCGGTTACGAGCTTTGAGTTGACGGGTGATAGTGAGCAGATCATGACGTTCCCGACACCGCATTGGTAGCGTACGTTTGTTGTAAATGTTTGACCTAGTAGATGTACATATGTATGGTGTCGGGAGTTGTCTCCTGAGCCGAAACTGACGATATCACGATCTTGGCTCTTATAAACGCGTCTAACTTATTCTCTGGCTCCTCGTCATCTGAATCGTCTTCACAGCAATGACACTTACGAGGTTTCTGAATCCCCTCACTTCAGACTGGGCAGGCTCAGAACAGAGAAAGCGTCTTTCAATCGATTAACTGAATCCCCCGCGATGAAGCAGAAAGAACATGAGAGAGTAAGTAAAGCGTCACTAAAAGTACAACAAAAAGACTATAGATACGGGTTTCGGACGGTGCGCGATGTGACGTGGCGTCATGAGGTGGCGAGGAAGCGAAATAGATATTGTAAATGAGTATAAAAGACGATGCATATGAGAGGAAGCCGTGGGGACGAGTACCGAGTACGAGACGAATGGATGGATATGCCACCGTCGCGATGATCAGCTGGTCGGAAGGAGGACGTGAGGAATAGACGTGAATGTTCGGCAGGTGGATGAGGTGGAATAGGAATGAAATAGTCGTAGGAAAACTGTGCGCCGACAAAGAGGGCTCTACCAGCCCAGGTCGTGGACACTCTAAAGTATAGTGTGGCGGGAGTCGCAGAAGCAGGGACAGCGGAAACAGAAGTAATAATAACGAACAAAGAACGAGAACGAGAACGCGACAAGCGAACGAGCGATATATTACAAACGAAGGGCGAAGCGTGAAAGCGATACCAACCAATCAATCAAGGGTAAAAAGAGAAACTCAAAAACCAAGCACACGGGTGGGGCGGGCGAATGAAGAACAAGTAGGTAGATAGATAGACAAGTAGGTAGTAGGTGAGCACACAGGCGCAAGCCACGAGTCCTATGAGTGAGCAATAGCTGGGGGAAAAGATGCAACACAACACAATGCAATGCAAACGAGACCTCTATGCCTCGACCACCTCTTCCGCCGTCGACAACTTCTTCCTCCTCAATGGCCGCTTCAAACTCTTCAACAACGTGCTCCCCTTTCTTCTAGGTCCTTCACGCGGTACAGACCGTCCGGACAAATTCGACTGTATCCTCCTCATCTCCACACCGCCCTCCTCAGTCGCGAAATCGAAGCCTCTCGACTGAGACCTGATCCCTGTCGACATATCGATCTGACTCCCCCTCATGTGCGTCGGTATCGACGCTCCATACGGCGAGACGTTCGTCATCTCTGGATCATGAGGCTTAGTCTTTGGCGTGATAGAGGAAGATGGTGTGCGCTCGATAGGATCGTGAATGGCACCAAGGTTGGCTTCGGAGCGAATGTATGCCTCCTGTTCGATATCCAGTCGGGGGTTGAGCTTGAAGTTCCAGCGCATGATGTCGACGTCGTTCGGATCAACAAAGAACGACCAGGCCAAGTGGATGTAGCGCGGTGCGAGGGCGATCAGGACGGTGATGGGGAGTGAGAACCAGAAGAGAGCCGAGTGGAAGAGATAGTGGTCGTTGCCGTAGATGGGTGTCGCGAACCATCCGGGAGAGATGATGGAGTAGATGCCCTGTAACTCTATGTCAGCGCCACGAAATACAAGTCAAGATTGAAAAGATCGACTCACAGTGTAGGCCCACTCGATCACGATACCGAAGAACACAGCGAAGAACACCCACCCGGTCCAGACGTTCGTATTCAGCCCATTGAACAGGTTCGCAGCTAATACAGCCGCGGTCGCCATAGTCTAGAAACGAGCAAATCGTTAGTCAAACTTTTTGTCACAGTTCACACATCGAAAAGGTGGAACTTACGGTACCAAACTCATACTGAGCCACGTCATATCCGTCCGTCCGCGACGATGGTGAGAAGTACGCATAGAGGACCAAGAAGAACACGATCGCAGACTGAACGATTCCTTCTCCCATGAACAGCGCGAAGAGTTTCATCCCGAACCAGTGACCTTCACGTCCGTACCGATAGAGTTGGGGCAGTGCCATTAAGACGTGGTCGTCTGCGAATTGTTGTCACGAAGATCATGTTAGCATTGGCGAAAGAGTATGAGACAAGGAGGGCTCAAACGCACCAACGATACGATCGAAGAGACCGATAGCGATGACGGGAAGAAGCGTCCAAAATGAGTTCCAGAAGAGCAGGTAGGTATACTCAAATACACTGCAGACAAACGAAAGATGTCAATCTCCGCTGTTCATGAGGAAGCGTGAAGAGGACACTTACTAGGCCGAAGACCAGCCATCGTAAATCTGGAACCACCAAAGCACACCGATACAGATAATGTTCTTGTAGAAAAAGTTCAAAATCCTGCATCAAGATGCCCCACGTCAGCAACGCATACAACGCATATACCACGACAATCGTGAAGAAATACTCACATATTGCCGTTCCTAGCATAACTCCAGTGCCCATGGACGAGTAACAACCTCTTCAAAAACCTGAACTGCGCGATCGCATAATCCGACGAGTTCACCGCTTGCAGACCCTCCTCGCCAGAGATACCGACGCCGACATCCGCTGCCTGGATCATGCTGACATCGTTGGCACCGTCACCGATGGCGAGGGTCATGACGCCGAGACCGTCCTTAACGAGCCTGACGACCTGAGCTTTCTGTTTGGGGGAGACACGACAGCAGACGACACCTTCGCATTGCATGGCGAGAGAGAGAAGCAGGTGTTTGTGCTTGTCATCACCGAGAGCCTGCAACCACAAGAGTACCGAGGTCAGTCAGCAGCGAGACCAATAGAATGCAGAAAACAGGAGAAGAGATGCGCACATCCGTAAGAGCCAAACCATCAATAACGAGGACATAACCACCAGGCCTCTGTCCATTATTCGAACCGACGACGGAGCTCATACCCGTATTGACCCTATGAAGTTGGAACGCCCCCGAATAACGATGTGAAGACCTCCTCCTCGACAAAGAAGGCCTTCCGCTCGCATTACCGTTTCCGCCACCGACCTCTTCCGCGTCGACGTTCGGGTCCTCGAGGATACCAGAGGTCGGGAAGTATTCGTCTGCAGCGTAGAGCATCTGAGCGTAGATAGACCGTCCTTCGTCGCCTCGGCCACGAATGATGATGATGTTCGAGTCGTCCGCGATCAGGTTCGTACTGTGGCCGATAGCTGATATCATCGTTGCGCCAAGTCAGCAAACAGTCAAATAGCAGGACAAGGCCGAAAATGAGATCAACCACTCACCGACAGCAGTCTCGAGTTTATCCCCCGTCGCCACCCAAATCTTAATCCCCGCCCTCTTCAAATCCGCAATCGTCTCCGGCACCCCATCCTGCAACCTGTCCTCAATCGCCGTAGCTCCGAGCAACGTCAACCCTCCTTCAATCTCATCGCTCACGCTCTCAATCTGCCCCTCCCTATCATCAATCGCCGCCGTCGCGGTCTGATACCGCTTCGCCCAAGCCTTATACTCCTCCTCCGGCACCGTCTTCCACGCGAGCGTGAGCGTCCTCAGTCCAGATCTTGCAAACTCGTCCAGTTGAGCCTCGGTGGTCTCGCGGAGCGACTGTTGAGCGTCGGGCACGAGTCGTTCGAAAATAACGTTGTCGGCGCCTTTACTGAGCAAAAGCAACGGCCCGTCCTCCCTCTCCTTCTCATTGTCCACAGTGATGCTGTCCGCGTCGACTTCGGCTGAATCGCGGCCGATGGTCCCGGGCAGTCTCCTCAGAATGACACTCATCCTCTTCCTCGCGCTCGTGAACTCCAAGATATTCAATAACCTAAACCTGATGAACCCCTGCTCGAACGGCGTCTTCAAGAACAACACGTCCTTATCCCTCCCTCTGAACTCCCACCCGACATCCGCCGCAGCCTGTACGAGCGCGGCCTCATCCGGACTCTGTGCCTTGTACTCCAGCTCTCCCGTCTTGGTGTCCACGCCGGCAAGGACGGTATGGCAGAGCGCAAGCGTGGAGAAGAACCCGTTCAGCCTGTCACGCTCAGATCTATCTCCAGAAGCCAACGCAGAAGCGACGTCGTTCGAGAGCGCCGGGTCGCGGTAGTGCTGCAGGACGCCCCCAGAGAGCTTGACACGGTGGGCGTGGAGAGGGTTAGGCGTGGCCTTGGCCTTGGTGAGCGAGGCGGAGCTGAACGGCTTGAGAGGGAGAGAGTCCGGGGACGAGTGTTCCGATACCCGAACGGTCGTGTCCATAGAGTGTGGGTTTGGCTCAGCTGGAAGTGTGGCCTGATCGGACACGGTGCCTTCCTCGCCGTCGCGGCCGTTGTACGCTATACCGCCGACTGAGCATCGACGGAAGACCATGGCGTTCTGGGTGAGGGTGCCTGTCTTGTCGGAGAAGATGTATTCGATCTGACCGAGGTCGTCGGACAAGTTCCAGCTGCGAGCGAGCGTGGCCTGGTCTGTCTTTTCGTAGTAGATTTCTCTGTCGAAGTAGATGAAGGCGGCTTGACATGTCCGGACGACCTCGATGGAGATGTAGAGCGAGATGGGGACGATGTTTTGGAAGCTGTAGGCCAAGAGGGTGTTCATCAGGGACCCATATACCGATCGAGAAGTGAAAAAAGACATACGTGATCAATGCGAACGCAAAGGTCACCAATCCATTGATCGAAGGATTATCGTCCGAGTGGTCGTCCGAGAACAACCACGGCGCCAGCCTCGGAAAATAATGCTTCTCCAACACTGAGTCCACGATCGCACAGGCAATAGCCATGACCGCCAAGAGGATCAAGTTCGCGAACACCATAGGGTTCATCTGTCTCTCGACCTTACTCCTCTTACTCGGCGTCCCACCCGAGTTCAAGACGAGCTTTGTGTCCAAGCCGGTGTACATCACGATGCCGATGACCCACGCCGTGTTCTTGAGCACCGTCCCACGCAGCATCGTGTTCTGGAGTTCGACCGAGGAACGTTCGTCACCGATGACGACCGCCGCGTTGAGCTTGTGCATGAACGGTTCGGGCCTGTCGCAATCGATCTCGAAAGCGTTGCTCGGGTTCGCGCAGTCCGCCGCCGTTCGCATGTGGGTGAGCACCGAGACCGCGTTCCTTGACTTGAGGTTCGTCTCTCCATCGAGGTTCTTCGTCTCCACGAACGCGACGTTCTCGTCCTCGCTCGTGGCGCAGATCATGATATCAGCCGGTATTGCCTGTCCATCCCTAACTTTCACGATGTCACCGACCCTCAAATCCTCCCAGGTCTTCACCTTCCAGTGCGCGGCGTCGGAAGGTACTCCAGCGTTGTCGTATTCGACGTCTGGTTCGTCAGAGGTAACATATTCGACACCGCTCGACACCGCCTCAGGTGGAGCTCCGTGAGCAGCCATTTCCGCATCGGCATCCCTTCCATCTCCCTTCTTCACCATCTTGCGCTTTCGACGACGGAGAGGTCTAGGCAAGCCACGGACGAACGTCTTGGATTTCGAGGACATCTTGTTCGGGTTCTCCCAGCCACCGCCTTCGAGAACGCTGATCTCGGAGTAGTTGACGCGACGGTCAGATTGATGCCGTTTGATGTCTTCGTAGCCATCTTTGAGCGCGGTGATACCCCAGACGACGAGCAAAGGGAGGATGACGAGACCAGGGGAGATGGTGTTGAATTTGTTGAAGAACTGGAGGATGGCAATGGCGAGGAAGAAGCTGTGAAGATATGTTTGGTCAGCAAAAGTCACGCAGTGTCAAACAAATGCGAGCAATCAAAAATTAGATGCGAAAAAGAACTTTGTCACACGGTGACATTTGGAAAACCCCTATTCTGTGATCAAAGCCCTACAAAGTTCCCAAAGTATTCCGAACAACACGTATCCAACATGTAACCGTCACTCTTGACACTCTCGATGCACTCAAGGGTATCGGCGCTGTGCGCGAGCACATTACTATGTGAAATAGATACTCGTCGCCGGACGTCGGGTAGATGTGTCAGAGAGACCTTCATCACTCGCGCCCAAGTAACTCTTGGTAGTCAGCGAACAATTTGATGTATATGACATTCGCCTCCTCTGGGAGATCCGATATGCCTCTACGCCTGCTGATTCTGAGAACGTTTCTGCGATCATATGTTTGGAAATCAAACTCTGAGCAGGCGTTCTTTCCAAGAGTAGCTCCTCTCTTGCCATGAATCAGGGCTAAGACGGCGTAAAAACCGCCTGCCCCTAGTCAGCGGAAGCACAGCAATCGGGGCGAGGGTCGCGGAGCTGATGTGGCGCAGACGAGGGTTCGAAGAGCATGCTCGCAAAACCAACATTTGAATCTGTCTCTCGCAAGATACGGCCGAGTTGAGAGTACACAGAGTCCCAGGGTGCGCTATTTCCGGGGGCATGATGAACTAGCACGCTTGAGGAAGACCATTGCTGGTAGTAGATCGAAGAGGAAGCGATGACCTCACGCGTTCATGAACCGTACACTTTCTCTAGTCGCTGAAAACCAGAGTTGTTCCCCCGCACGAGCGCATGTCTCCGAACCGAAACCAAGAGGTAAAGCATGGGAAGAAAAAAAGTGTACGCACATGTTGGCGACCCTCCTAAACTGCTCGAGCAAGTTCCTCGGGAGAAACGTGATGATTGTGTACTTGGACGTGATGACCTGATTCGTAGTGTACTTGTGCTGCTTGAGCACCCTGTGTTTCTTGTCGTAATAGTCGTCCGGCAGGGGTTCGTTAACGAAGATGGAGCGAGGGGGCCCAGGAGCGCGTTGGCGGGCGAAAAGGTCCTCGACGCTCCAGTCGGTCAGTTTGTTGTACCAGCCCATGAAGTCGGAGCGTTTTGCGGCGGTCGCCATCGCCTCTGTGGTCTGAGGCTATCGCTTGTCGCTGTCAGTGGCGACGAGGACGGCGATGATGAAGATGGAGATGAGGGTCTGTGGGAAGGAGGCGGGGTGAGTGTGAGCCTGGAGGACATCAAACAGGGACGGCCGCTGATACATCCCGGCCTGCTAGTCCTCGGCACATCCCCTGCGTAAGCCGACGTACATCATCCGCCCCCGATCCACTTCCATCCTTACACAGCCGCCCAAGCCACAACCCGCCCGCTCTTCCCGGCCATGTCTGCTCCTCGTCGTCAGCGGCGGCCCCGGCGCCCTTCAGCTCGCTGTCCCAGACATTCTCCAGGCTCTTCACTTGCTCTAATCTAGACGTTTCACACAATCTCGGCTTTACGTCTTTCATCTTATTTACCCGATCCAATCGTTGCCTCCGTCCCGGATCCTTTCTGGACTCAAGCGCCTTGACTCTTGCTCACACTGTCCGCGCTGGAAAACAGCCTCTCGCTTTGTAGACGAACGTACGCAGACATGCCTATTTGCTGCAACGCCACGTCATGTTGGGCATACCTGTGCGTTGAGCGTCTTCGTCCGTATCCATCCGACAACCATCGCCGTCCATTGGACGACGGCATACCTCGCTTCATCTTGACGCCAAGTGCGTCCACGGATTATGTCGGTGTCTGAGCCAATCGTATTTACTTGGGAATCATCAATCAGTACCAGCAGCACCTCGTATCATACTGAGATGGATCAACAGTTCTCTCCTGAGGGGTTACATTTCAAAACAGTATGGATGTTCGCCTGGCCGATTGTGAGTGCTCATAAGCTATCCCTCATATCGGCCTGGTGGTCTAGTAGTATGATTCCTTCTTAGGGTGCTTTGGGCTCGTTTGGAGGAGGTCCCGGGTTCAATTCCCGGCCAGGCCCATACGTGAGGGAGCGTCTCTCTAAATTTTCCTGCATATCAGGAGAGGACGAGACTTCTATTTCACTCGGTTCTTTCTTTTGTCGTTTGCACCGTCGGCCCTCCTTTTATCTTTCGCGATTCTGTATCCGATAATTCTCACTCCGGCAAGCTTGATGCGGGCCGTCCACCCTGGTGTCTGTCACCACCCATTCCACTTGAAGTCGTTTGAGTACCATACGTTGATAACTACGTTCGTATTCCCCACTAGCAATCGATGTCATACCGTTGTCGTGCACTCCCAGCGACGAAGAGGCCCGATCATCAAGATGAACCAGGCGTTCCGTGTGGCTTCACGTTTGCATCGGCCTGAGAGTGTTCCTACAGGTTCCGTCAACACAACAAGCTCGGGCTCGTATAATGTCATGTATTGTGACCGGTGCACCATTGCGAGTACACGGTCCTGTTAACCGAAAATGAACCCATCCTCCTTCAACGCACGCACTCTCGCTCGAATCGTCTCATCCATCTCTATCTCCGCATGCCCTGCCGCCTCCTCAAACCATCGCTCGAAAAGCCCTAGATCGACTGTAGTTACACGCCCGACTGAAATACCACTGGCGTCGAAGGCAATTTCAGGCAACCACCGCCGTGACTCGATAACGTCCAGGAGCAATCGCATGAAGGAGTCGATCGTGGAATTTGAAGGATCGGGGATGACATCGCCTCGAACACACATCTCCACCAACATAGGATTCTGTCCAGATTCCAGCTCGTCGGAGGGAGCAAAATGTAGCACGAGCGCCCGAAGGGTGGTCGCCGTGATATCCGATACGTGACATTCGAGTATTCGTAGATGGCTGGCGTCCGCGATGATAGAATGCAAATGAAAAATATGATGGGTCTGCTCTTCGATTCCTAGCCGAGGGAGACGGAGTACCTCGAGAGTCCGGGCATGTCGCTTGACGGAGTCGCGAAGGGACGAAAGAGCGGAGGGATTCCACCAGAAATTTTCGCAAGGTCGAATGTCTAGGACGCGTAGTCTGGGTGCAGAGATATGGCGAAGGAGCACATTCAGCATGGTGGAAGACACGGCATCCAAATGCAATGTCTCTAGTTCGGGTAAGACGACTACGTCCCCGTCGCGCCAGCGTACGAAGCTGTCCGCAAACGTGAGCGCTAAAGTCAGGGTCCGCAGACCTGAGCATTCTATGAGGATCGTTCGAAAGGCAGGAAGTGTGAGAGTGTGATGGTCGGGGAGGTCGATCCATGAGCGATTATTGAGGCATAGTTGCGTTAACTGCGACCATGGGAGGGCCCAACGACCGAGGTCGTCGGCCTCGAGGCTCACTGTTCGAAGGCGTGGTGCCGTGATTGATGCCCGTGGAAGAACATCGAGGTGTGCCGTGGCTCCAGTGGGCTCGGTGTGAATATCCAGGGATTCGAGTAGAGGAAGTGAGGTCGCTTCGAGGTTGGGGAACGAGTCGTGCTGATGAATAGTGAGGACGAGCGTCCGCCAACGATGTCTATGGCGACAAAATCTGTCGTAGAATGCATTGATATTGGCGGTATCGAAGCGTTGCGGTTCGATGTGTTCCGTGAACGATATGGCGTAAATCGACAAGTCTAGTGGAAGTGCGCCTGAGCGGTCGAGCGATCTCTCTAGCTGGGACAAGAATATGGGAAAGCGCTGGCCTTGGGCATCTCCAGGGGGCAATGGAGGGAACCGGAGACGGGACCACAATTGTGGCGTCGAACCCACTACGTCTCGCCATTGCTTGCAAACGCATTCCAAGGAGAGTGGGGGTCGTGAGGGATGAAGAAGCGAAAGGCTATCGCCATATTCGACTCTGAGTAATTCGGAAAAGATGTCGGAGAGGATTTCTGGAGGGAGGTAAATGTTCTGCATGTCTACCTTGCGAATCAGAGCTACTCGGCGAGGGAATATATGAGAAGATCAAGACGTACCTTTCTCGATGAATGTCAAAATCAATGTGGATGGAAATCTGAGACGTCCGAAAACTTCGTCACCGTGTCGTGTTCGCCCACAAATAGTGTGCCAAAAGTGTTAGGATTGGAGTGGAGCGAAAAACGGGTGAAGGCTAGGAGCACGACCGTCTGTCAATGTACGACCTTGTATACCCCCATAGAATGCAGTGGGAGGTGCCATAATCATTGCAATCTTCCCCGTCAAACTTGAACCTGGAGGCCGCTGACTTCCCGCATCACCACCTTGCAAACGCTCTCCGATACGACTCATGATGCAACGTAAGTGACCATAACAAAAACCTGTCAATACTGAATTGAAAGAAACCCGGCCTTCCAAAGCCGTGTTTGTGAGAGTTTTCATGGATGCTGCAATGCTGATGTCGCCCTGGAAATTTCCCCAGTAGGCTACACTCCGCCGAAGATTCAGATGCGCGAGAAACGTCAGGTCAACAAGTTCCAGCCCAGGGCATAAGTGAGACTTATGTATCAGAGAAAATGACCCGGCAGAGCAGTGTAGAATTTGAGGCGAAGATATATGCCATTTGTTGTCTCAGTGGTTTGTGGTGGTGGGCTGAGTTGAAAGGCTATCCGCGGTGAGAATCTCGGAGCGGGTTCATAGCACGTTTTCGCCACGCGCTCGACGGAACCACTCTGGCGCTCTCTGGCGGCGCTGCTCTGGCGCTCGGTTGCCATCTCAAACAAACCTTCTACTCCAATATATTCGTTACTTTACCTCCAGAGGCATTGGGCCAGCATTCTGACCATCGCCGTTAGATCCAGGGATACCCATGTAGTACCGATTCCCTTTTTTTTCATACACAGATGTTATGTCGTCGGTACGCCAAATTCATTTACTTTTGCACCGACATCGTCCAGAATTCATCAACAGAACAAATACATTTCAACAGCAGGTAGATAGCAGAGAACAACAACATTGCGAACAGTTAGGACAGCTTGGGCGGAAAATGCAACTACAGCAAAGACGAAAGGGCACTAAGGTGCGTGAGTTGATCGGAGTGGCGATGCGGGAGGGTGACTGGAGTCGACTTGGGGTTGAGGACGTTGCCCACGGCAATAGGGAGAGCAGAAGTAAGCCTGAGAGTCTACGTCCTTTTACAAACGGCCTGGTCATCACGTCGTACCCGGCTTGTCCTCAGCGAACCATCACCTTGAACTGAAAGCGCCCCATCCAGCGCAAGCCTGACGCGTTGTCACGGCTGTGTCAGTGCGGTGATTTAGTCGAGGTGTAAGTTCGCTCCGCGTATAGTCGGGGAACGAGTCGATAGCCAGGCTCGCAAATCGAAAATCCAACGGATGGTCAAGGGGAAGTACGTCCGCCGGAGTGAAGGTTTCGCAGACGGGTTCCTTGGCCCCGGTGCACTCGACGCCATCGCGGGCCGTATTGTCGTCAATGGCAGTTTGCACGGCCTCTTCGAGAATCGAGACTACTGGCCCCCCTCTCGCTTTATGTGCCCGTGGGGCCCAAATATTCTTCTCCAATTCCCATCGCTCAAATGTGTCCAGCTCCATAGGGGCCTGATAAATCTGGCGTTGCGGGCGTTGAACGACTGCCCAGGCAGGAGCATTCGAGCTAGTGGACGTATTGTCGGGACCCCAGGGGTATACCGTTGGCGGCCTGTATGTGGGTGGTTGTTGCACCAAGGTGTTCATTTGACCACGCTGGCTTATGAGATTATTCTGGGCGGTGAACGATTCAAACGCGAGAGGAAGTCGCTGGATGGTAACAGTCATCAAACTGCTCTCCATTTCGTATAGGATTGTGGGCTCACCATTTCGCTGTTTGAACCATAAGAACCCCCAATCCACCCTATTTCGCCCATCTCTAGATTTAGGCCATAGCCGATGGAACTCTGAGTGGTCTGAGCAGAAACAACACTAGGGTCAAGACAAAATGCGAACGAATCCTCTGGCCACGCGATATCGGGGACGTCTACGAAATCCCAAGACGAGGCCGCAGACGACGTCGTAGAATCGGTGGAGGTTGAAGTACGGGAGTTACTCGAAGGTACGCCGTCGCTCGATCCGCTAGATGGCGCGTTGATGCTGCTGGCGTGCGCTGACACGCGAACATCGGTGGGGTTCAATATGGGCTACGATGTCATACACGTATAAGGATCTTGGATGATCGAGAGATCCGAAGTGGGAAGGTATGGGAAACGGTGGGTGTGAAAGAGGATGAAGACTTACCATGGTATCTGTTAGCGTCGATCCCACCCGATTCCTGGTATTATTGGTATCACGTCCTCCCGTCAACAGTCCGCGTCGCTCGTACGCCCCGCTGAATGGCAGCATCCCTCGTATGAAAGATGTCGTTGTTTTATACATGGTCAATACCTCTGATCGTCTCTTTGGATGTACGCGTTTGTCGAGTTGAATCGGAAAGGGTGGGTACAGGTCAGTTCAGCCAGCTTTGTGTATAATCTTCACGATCGCCGAAACTTACCAAGGCAACAGGTTCCTGTTCTTGTTTACCGAAGAGGGTTTTCGCGTCGGAATGGTAGAGATGTGAAGAGAAGAGATGCTGTGGGTTGGATTGAGGAGACTCGTGGACTTTGAACATCCGACCTTCCTTATCGGTCCTTTCCATTGTGCTAGCCCTCAGCGCACGGTCATGTGATCGCGTCATAGCCCGAGTTGCCGAACCTCCGCTGATAACCGTCGCCCACACTTCATAGGCTCTTGACAGTCACTAATATATGCAAATCAGTGTATTCTGTGACAGAACATGAACCTGTGAGGTCCGAATAGCTCACTTGTCTCTGTGAGATGCCACCAGCAGCATTGACATTGAGGGCCACACGGGTGCCACAAATTGCCACGGTATTTGCCGACATCGCGCGCCGAAAATATTCTCGCGTCCGACGCGACCTGTCGCGATAAGCACCTCTTCTGTCTGCTGCTTTCTGACCACTCCTGTATTCTGCAGCCATTCTACTAGGCAATGGGGGCACCTGAGCTAAAGGAGCAAGGAAATGCCCTCTTTAAAGGTGGACGCTTTGTCGAGTGAGTTTCGCATCTTTGCCTTAGGGTGCGCTTCCGCAAAAAAACAAATAGGGTGCAACGTACTGATTATCTCCTCTTATTATCTTCTAGAGCATCGGAGCTGTACGCGAAGGTGAGTTTGACATCAATGGCTATTTCTGTGATTTCTTCGGTACAGAAATCCGAATGTACGCATGAGAACATCCCTCAGGCAAACCCTCGCTACCAGCACCTGTATGCGGCTCCTGCCCGTACTCGCGTCGTCTAATCCTTCTTCGTTCAAGCCATCGGATAGTGTGAAATTTTCATCATGATTCCTTCTTTCCATAGGCTGAGAAACAAGAACCCACTGACCCGGTCTACTCTTCAAACCTGAGCGCTGCACTTTACGAAGCCGGCGACTACGCGGCATGCTTCCTCGCCGCCCTTCGATCCCTCAAACTCCTACTCTCCCAGAATGACCGCAACATTTCTCTTGTTAACCGTCTTTCAATCCGGATAGCCAGGGCACTACGCTATGGGATCCGGTGCAATACTCTTTCACAGGACTACCTACGTTCCGCCGACGCTATCGCTATCCTCGAAGATCTGGCGAAACTCCGCGCCGAGGTCAAGGACGAAGATGTGTCGAAGGCCTGGGATGAATGGGAGGAGACAGAGAATGAGATGGATAGAGTAGCCGAGGGTTCATACGATGCTCGTGCTCGTCTGGCTCGTCTGCCCATATATAAAGCATCTCCGTACGTATTCTCTTGGATTGTGTGGCTATCATGTTTTATAATTATGCTTGGTACAGAGAAGCTCTGTTGGAGTACTATTCTGTAAGTGCGTTAGTGAGTAGTCGATTCTTACGCTCACCTGGGTACGCGTTTCCTGGCCTCAAAGATATCTCACGACTATCCCATGTCAATAATCGACGATTACGGGTCGCAGCATCAGAATCCCTCTCCGTTGAGGATCCAGTCCTTTTCCGCAGAGCGACTCTCTAAGCTCGCATTCCTGTTTGGGGGAGTTGGTGATGGTCCGTATTCCCCGTAGTTGTCCTGCCGTGCTGGACAAGTCAGTTCATGACATTTTCCCCTAGGTCGTCACGTCTTTGGGTCCATCATTGGCCTCAAAAAGGCTTTTACCCAACTTCCGAAACATAAGAAATCCGACTTCAATGTCCACATGACTTTTTTAGACATACACCCGACCGCTCTTGCTCGTGACTTATGTATTCTCATCCTCTTGGATAGCCTGAGCAACGAACATGGTGCGGAAGAGCAGGCGGAGATCAAGGCCACACTCTTCTACGTCTATACCGCTATCCTTGTCCCATCGTATTGCTTCGATCGGTAAGTCTACGACATTGTTCTCGCCATTTGTGTTGACATTGACGGTGGTTCACAGGTTCATGAACGTCGTGAAAGACCTGCGCCAGAGGCTTACGTCCGGGTCTCCCGCTATTCCATCCTGGATTCACGTTGTTTCCGCCTCTATTCCCGATATTATCAAGTCCCTAGACTATTGGATCAACGAGTCTCCCCGAAAGACCACGAAACGTATGCTAGACCATCACGACGACGCAATTTATCAAACCACTCTTGCTCGCATGAAAGCACAAGCTGCTTCCGGTGGTTTCACTGCGTATGGGGGTCATGACCCGTTTAGTGGGCAAGCTGGTGCTATTCAGTCTATGATTGACCAGCAAAGCGATGAAGAGATCATACGATACGGAACTAGGATGATGAATGCTGATGGGACGTTCCCTACCGTCCCTACCGATCCTGCAGCGAGGGCTGAGTTCATCAAGAGCACGAGGAAGCTGCTGGCAGAGGCTATGGGTGAGGTGCAGGATCAACATGGTATGCAGGATTCCGGAGCCACTCTGTGGGAGAAGCACTTTTACAAGACGGCGAGGGCGTTCATACCGCCACCCGAGCTCCGCAAGAGGCATCCTCTCATGGCAAAAGCTTGGGAAGTAAGTCGAGATCGGAAGGCCGGGAGACCAAAGGCACAGGCTCCTGCTCTGGACGGCCTTAAGGCCGAGGTTTGTGGCTCCTGTTCTTTGTACAACATTTAGTCTCATGTCACCTTTCTGGACAGGCTCATTCGGAGGTTCGCAAGACCTGGAAACCAAACCCGTCCCTCTTCGTAGGTGCTTTTGTTACGATTCGTCCGAAATCTTCTTATGTCCCTCTTGTTCGAAGGATTCGTTCCACGACCGCGGCACCGGTTATCCTGAAATGCATAACAGCGGTTTCGACCCCATCGAAGCACTTTATGACTTCAACGACCGCATGCACCTGCCGATGGACATCTCGAGCAAGGTCGCACAGGACTGTCCCTCATATACGATCACATGCGCTTTCTTCGATGCCGTCTCGGACGGTCTGAAGATCCTCAAGGATCATATTCAGTTGGAGATCCTTTGTGGTGAGCTTAATCTGGAAGTCTTGAAAATGAGAACGTCGGGAGATCAGCACCGACCAGCTCATTTTCCAAAGACGTTCACAAGGATGTGGTTGAGCAACGTGCCGTAAGTTGGGTTTTTTTAATGTTCCCGGCGCTAACTAACCATCTTGTTAGGGATTACACACATGGACCGTTAAATATGGCGGTGTATGTTGCTCCTGGCCTACAGCCTGAGCCAGACTGCTCTGTCGCTGCGAACTGTCTTCTCAACACACCAATCTGGAGAGATGACGACGAGTTCTCCGCCACGTAAGGATCTACCTACATCTGTATCAACGGCGTCACTCATTAAGTATATTTCCTCCAGGTACATGCTCGTGAGAGTTCAAGATGTTCCACGGTACCTAGGTTGCCGCGTGCTCAGGATGTCGCCGGCTTGGGACATCATCAATCTAGCTCCCAATCCACTCCCCCGACCCCTCCATGAGCTTGCCTCTCGTAACGAGCTCGTCTCCTGGCTGACTCGTGTCTTTTTTGCCATCATCATTCCCGGGAAAGGAAACGCACACATCACCTCCGTTCGCTACCCGAATAATCTCGTTGCGTTCATTGAACTACTCGTCCATCTATATAGGGTCGGCTTTCCAGCCCACTGGCTGGCTGACTTCCTTCAATCGGTAATCTCCGACTCATTAACGACGGATATCGCACCATATCTCGGCAAACTTCCGATTCCAGTCGCTGAAATCTACAGGCGTGTAACAAGGAGGAAGGTTTGCTTGGAGCCTTGGCTCGCAGACCTCGAGAACATACTGGCGATGTCATACGAATCTCTTCCATTCGCATTTTGCGGTCCACCTGGTTTTTCGAAATCATACTCAGAGATTGGGTTGTTCGAAACAACCCTTTCACAACACGTACTCGACCCAGCGACATCCATGAATATGCTGCCACCGCACGTTCCCGTCGTGTCACTCATTTTTTATAAGCCCGGATCCTTCGCACCAAGATACCTCCTGTCAAACCTTACCCAAATCATCGAGGGAAAAAAACTCACAGGACAAGGGGAATTGTTCGTCTTGACATCCGTAGAGAGCTTTAGCATAAAGGACGGAGTCGTCAGGTGGAGAATGAGTAAGAAGAGGATCAGGAAGATGAAGATGCAAAAGTGGGTCATGATCTCGTATCGATTCGATGTGGACGATATAGGTCAGTTATATTTCTGCACTCCGCCTATTTGGTCCAAGGTCTGATACAGGTCGTTTGTTCTAGTCTCTCACCCGGACGAGGCAAGAAATTGGGGAGAGATCACAGAGACCTGACGAAATTTAGTGCTCAAGTAAGGTCCCTTGCCGCCGTGCGGAGCACCTGTTGATGTTCCGAACGATGTTTTTCTTGACCAATTCCTTCAGGTCTCGCGCTAGAGACGTGTGGGTCCTACAGTTACTTACATATGTCTTTCATGAACACTATGTTGAAGTCGATCGTCACCAATGTCTTCTTCAAGTTTGACTTCTCATCAGACTGTGCGAAGCGTCCGCGGACCGCCACACATTCGCCACTCATGTTCACGCGTCAAGGGGTAACGTGACCGCGTCAAGGTTGGCTGCCGGCAACTCCCAGCGATTGACACCGCGTCACGACGGACCTTCGTCTTTTGAATTCACCATCCACGCAGAGCTCGTCAAGACCAGTGACGATCTCCAGGCGGTCGTAATCGTAAAAGAACCTCGGTCCTCTATCATAGTATGGCGTACGATGATGACGACGGTATCTATGATTCAGACGCGTACTCTGAAGACGAGTCTGATTGGGAGGAGCCCATGTCGGAGGACGATTACGCGCCCACAGGTAGTAGCTCGAGAAAGCGTAGAACTAATACGAAAGGCAAAGCCAAGGCACCCGCTGTCTCTAGGAAGAAGCAGAAAAAGGAGGTCGTCATTCCCGTCGTCGCGAAGGTCACGGTGTTGGCTACCGATGCACTTGAGACGGCGGAAGCAACGCAGGGAGAGCTCGCGAGAGAGAGATGTGTGTTGTCATTTTTCTCATTTTTCTCATGTTTGTCTAACGGTTTCTTGCTTGTAGTAGAGAAGGCCGACAAAGCGATAGTTGAACGCATCAAGAAAGCTCTGGCGCTTGCAAACCATGAAGGAACGGGAGAGGCCGAAGCTAGAGCAGCTCTTCGGTGAGTGTTTCCACCGTAACCTGGTAGACGTCTATGACTTATGGGCACCTTTTTAGCATGGCAACAAAGTATATGCAGGTATACAGCCAGGTGTCTTTGAATGTGTTTTTTACTGACCCTTCGCGCTTCAGATGCATAATATTTCTCAAGCAGATGTTCTGGCGGCAGAAAGCGATGCCCAGAAACTCAAACGGTACGCGTCTTTGGTAATTATTGCCTTGCAGGCTCCAATAGATCATATCTTTCGTCTGTATAGCGCTGGACAATCTGTGGTCACCATTACGAGCAACCCCGACCTACCTTCCAAAAGCGTCCTCTTCTCGTCGTGGACAGCACACTTGGCGTACGCGATGACAATCTTCTTTGACTGCAAATACTACAGTACTACATGGGGCGATAAATCGCGCATAACCTGGACATTCTACGGGCTCGCAGAGCAAACCGTCGCAGCTGCCACTGCATTCGAGATGTGCCACAACTTGGTCAGCAGCAGTTCCAATTCTAGCGACGAGTATGTGCTCATGTACACTGTCAGATTCTTACCTGGAGCGCTCAGAACACAGAGGCCAAGGGTCGCAATGGCAAGAAGTAAGTGTCTTATACTGCTTGTCGCTTCGATGCCATTTTTGACGAGCCTTATCAGTAACTACTGTCATGGCGTAGCTGACGGCTTGATGAGCATGGCTCGCCGCGAACGCAAGGAAGAAGAACAAAAAGCTATTGCTGCTGAGGTCGAGCGCCTAGCGAGTGCGAAGCGCGAAGAGGCTGAAACTAGAAAGACCGAATTGACACGTCTTGAAGGTCCCAATCTCCCCGACCACGAAGACTCCAAAGTCAAACCGGAGCCAGAAGATATCAAGCCGATTCTTCGGGACAAAGAGATGGAGGAGGAGGAGGAGGAGGAGGAGGACGTCAAAGGTGACAAACCTGGCGTCAAGGTAGAGGAAGTCCCGGACGAGGACGAACCACATAGGCCCACATCAACGAGGCCATTGCCCGACTTCTCCACCCGCTTATTCGACGAAGAACGTTT
The DNA here is from genome assembly GCF_000264905.1 of Stereum hirsutum FP-91666 SS1. Taxonomy (NCBI): domain Eukaryota; kingdom Fungi; phylum Basidiomycota; class Agaricomycetes; order Russulales; family Stereaceae; genus Stereum; species Stereum hirsutum. The sequence continues at coordinate 905,089 of NW_006763133.1, forward strand.
CAACTTCTCAAACGGCGCGGGCATGGAATCAGACGACGATTCTGAAAACGATGTCGGTAATGGATTCGGAGAGGGTTATTCACACGAGCGCGATGCCGATTTCGTAGAGGGCGATGACGTCGACGACTTGCTCGACCTCGAGAGCGCAGAGCCAAAAGTGAAAGTCAAGCCGGAACCCATTGACGACGAGGTGATCAAGCCACAACTTTCTTCGTCTGAGGACGATAGGAAAGAACCGACGCCCGTGAAGCCAGAGCCAGTCGAACCTGAAGCGTCGTGGCAAAGCGAAGGCCAGCTCATCCAGTTTCGAAACGATGCTGGCCGGATTGCGGATCAGTTCCTTGAGTCGCAAAAAGACAAACACGGGAAACCAATGAAGTTGAAGACTGGAAGACCTACAGCTGGGGTCAATATCAAGGATGCGGCTGGATATAAAGCCTATAGGAAAGGTGAGCTCAGGCTTGTGCATACCTTGAAGCTCATAGCTCCCTCTGATTGGCCCATGATTCCTAGGAAAGGAAGATGCGAAGAACATAGATGTAAAGCGGAAGCGTATCAAGGACAGTAATGAAGATAACTAATCATCTCATCCCCCTCATCACATCTTGTTTTCATCTTGCGCAGGGCATTTAACATCATCCATCTTGCGCCACTCATCTTGCCACCACAGTCGCTATTTTATATTCCTTTATTGGCGGAGATCTTATTTACTCTTATGAGCCTCTTGTTTACTCTTATAATCGTCTCAGGTTTCCTTACGACCTCAACGCCCCGGTTCCGCCATAATTCCTCCTCGCGGTTGGTCTTGTCTCCAAGCGATCTGACCGCCGGGTTCCAATTCGTTTCGACTTTTGATGTATTTGCATCTGTGACACAGTTTCCGTTCTTGTTTACCAGGCGGATCTTCGCTCAACGATACCTAGAACATGTCCATCGTCGCTTGGTGTTGGCGATGGTGTTATTATCTTTGACCGTACAAATGTACGCGAACAGCAGTCACAACCGGTAGCATTTCAGTTACCATCTCTGGAGCGCTACACAACACTTAGCACGATCACCCCTAGGCCTTTCAGCTCTCGCGTTGGATGAGAATGCGACTCATGAAACTACGTCAATGATGCGCTGATGTGACGGTAAGAGGGTGGCGGAGAATGCATCGTGCGGGTGTTGCGGGCCAATGCTAACGGATGTTCCCCGCTGTTCGTCGATTCATTCATGCGCTGCAGCACGGGGAGGATAAAATAACGACTTCACCCAAAACATCTTCCATAGCGACCATCATCTACATACAGGGCCGTGTTGCACGTCTGGCTACTTCGGGACGATCTCGCATCAGTTCAGGAGTCTTTGACCGAGGCTGCATCAGACATCAACGTCTGTTGGCTGTGAACCAATCGGCAGGCTGGCCGTGCTGGTCGACCGCAATTTACGTGGGTATGTGCTCGAAAATATTTGTGAGCATGTTTGCTCGTTGTCCAGTGCTGGAGTTTTCTACTGAATATTGACCTTTCAAAAGATAGCACTACCGACTCCAACATCTCCAGATAAGTGTAGTATCCATGAATCTGATTGTGTTTCGAATCTCTTGTGACGAGCGGCAATCCTGATACCGGCTCAGGAACAGGTGGGGCAGGCGAGGCTCGAGCGCACATCCCATCTGAACTTTTGTTGGCTGCTTTCATCAAGATGGCGGCGTCCCGCCGTATCATTCACCTTAAGTACCTGTCCCACCTGGTCGCATAACTAGTGTAGTTGTCCGTGGCTTTACCCTTCCCGGGCCCCTTGTTTCTCCTTGCTTCGACCTCTGAGGCGTCCTTTCTTTTCCTCCCCTCCCTCCCCTCCTCCTCTCACTGCGAGTGTTGCAGAGATGGCCGTCTTTGCTGCACGTGGATTATTGAACTGGGAAACCCCTATCATCGCTCGCGAGAACATCTCTGGAAGCCCGACTCCAAGTCTCGCTCCAGATCTTAGCGGAGCGACATCTACACCGACTCCCGTCACGCACACACCTGCTTACACGAAGGGACTGGCAGTTTTCTTCGCTTTGCTTGCCGTCGTATTTCTAAGTGAGTGCGCCATATGTTTATTTTGATTGAAGCCAGGTTGCTGACATCGGCGGATCGATGTCTAGTGTTTTCTGCGTGGCGTATCCGAGTTTGGCGTAACCGTCGCAAGAGTCGCCATTCCCCGTCCTCCCAGGTTGACACTTCTGCGATGGAGAAAGGTTATTCAGATAAACAACTTGCTTTTGGAGGCGATAATTGGATCACTGCGGCCGCCTATGCGAAGCCTCATCAGCCCGTCCTTGTTCCCATCATCCCCACCGACTCCTCCGTTCGTTGGCAGCCACAGATTCGTAGCGTCTCCTCCTCGGATATACCACCTCCCCTGGCCGCAGATAAGGAGCTTGTCTCGCCTCCGTTACCGGTCAAGCAGGTCACTACCACTCGCTACTCCCACAAGCCTGATGCAAGCCATTCGTCTTTCACCAATAGATCGGCGAACAAAGAAGACGGTACCCCTCCTCCGATTTATCGAACCCTGCCACCTCCACCTCCACCTCCTGAGTCGTCCCTTCCCTCCATGCCACCTCAACCACCCACCCCGCCCACCTCGATGACCAAGCATAAGCACAAAAGGTCCATGAGCCGCTCTACCATCACACACATCTCCATCCCACCTACTACCTTCGACATCCCGCCGATTCCAAGCTCTCGAGATCCCGTCTCTGCAGACCGCCGTGACAGTCTTACCGCTTCGCCTAATACCGCAGCCCGCGACAGTCACGGACGTCGTCAACCGTCCACTCCAAGTCTGAGACTCTCTGACCTCCTCGCCCCCGAATCGCAGCTCCCTCGTCTCATGATCGTCGCTACAACTTTCACGCCCGCGAGAGACGACGAGATCCGCGTGAAGGTGGGCGAGACGTTGAGATTATTAGAGGAATATGGCGACGGGTGGTGCTCAGTGCAGAGGGTGGGAAGGCAGGATGCGGAGAAGGGAGTTATGCCGAGGTTTTGTTTGAAGGAAAGACCGAAGGTGTTGTCGCCTCCGAGGTTGATCAGCACGTTCTCGTTCCATGGGGCGAGGCAGAAGTGAGAATATCACTGGGCGTCATCTTGATGGTCCAGGAAGACGCTCTTCGTCTCGATTCACGGTGAAGGCCTGATGATTCGGTGGCTAGCCAGGCCGCCTATTTACGATACATATTTACCGTGGCATGTGGGAGCACCTAATCACCCCTCTATCCAGCCTATTTATTGGTTTACCAGTTACTTACGTTCTTTCTGGTTCGATGTTTATTCTTCATTACTGCCGTTCTTTGGAGGATAGTCCCTCACATTATTTTCCCTTCCACACCGAGTCGTCTTGAGTGACGTCCAAGCCTTAGAGCGCGCTAGTAGCGCTCGACCCTTCGTTCCCGGTCGCGCTGCTAGCCAGGAGACCAACAGGCCACTTTATCCTTCGCTTATGGCCATGGACATTGAGAATTATCTTTCCTTACCAGTTCTAGTCGTCTTTGTACGAGGTGTTTATACAGTTTGTAATGGGCTGTAACAATCCATACAATCTGCATGTGTTGATCTTTTGCGTGCTTGGACGAAGAGTAGGTTAAAAGGCCGGAGATGGATGACTCGAAAGAGTGAAATGCGAAGAGCGATGATGTGTATAAGAAAGCAATGCGAGATACAAGGATGGAAATATTGGGATCAGTGATCCTCCTCGAACTCCATCTTTCGCTTGTATTTTGTCTGCTCCCTCAGCCACTGAGTCAAACGATGAGTATATGTTCCCAGGACAGAGAAGAATAGGTGCTTACATGTCTGTACTGGTGGAGGGACCCAATCTTTTCACCTAGAGTGTGTATCTCTTAGCAGAATTTCGGTGAAATAATTTGGGTAGAATATTCACCGTAGAAGTCGGGGAGAGGGTTGGTCGGGCTTTGCACGGAGGGGTCTACGCGGTTTTTGACGATGCGGTTGTGGAACTCACGGTCCTTGATCTCGATGAGGTTCATTGCCTTTCGGTGGGTCATTCTCCAGAAATATGAGCCAACTACCGGCCCCATGAGGTATCCCACACCTACAACAAAAAGTGGCTAGTCTGTTAACGGAGAAGACATAGGATGGAAGACATATAGTGACGCACCCACGCAGCCTACGGTAGCACCTCCGTACACGAACATAGGGTCAATACCCTTGCGTAAGATAGTCTTAGATGGAGTATTATTAAGATGAGGGATTTTTGGACGCACAAATATTGGCTTCGTCGGATCTATCTCCAGAGAACCAAAGTACGCCGCACCTCCAACTAAGCCGAGCAGCATGCATGGTCCTGTGAGAGCCTGTATCAAGAAAGCTTGAGTCCATCGTCAAGAGGCAGTCGTTATATATTCTGACCAGCTCCCATCTTCGCTTCTTCTTGCGAATGTTGAGATATTCCGGCCACGAGAGGGACTCTTTGGCAGACTGAGGCACTGTCGAGTTCGCGCGTCGCGGCACGACTTGAAAAGCATTAGACTTCAGGCCAGATGAGCATAGCCGATTCGAGCATCGTAATGACCCGCTGTATAGACGAAGAGTGGAGGAGGCCATCGTGCCTACACACGAAGAGGTTTGGTTTCAGGCCAAATCGCGTGCAAGCTGGAGGCCACCGTTGCTTACGTCATACGAGCGCCCTGCACAAACTTTCGTGCGGTGGCGGTGAACTTCTTCCTTCTGACCGTCATTGTGGCCCTCTCCTGCCTGACTCCTGAGGCTGGTCTATCTGGCATCTCGCTCGGTTTCTCATATGATTGGCAGCATATGATAAAGCACTCTACTTTGTAATCATGGCGATAGAAACCTGCCCCTCTTGCTGTGACTCATGTCAACATCAAGGTCCTAACGGTTCTCCGGCAGCCTCGTCTACAGATCCCTACAGCCTCGCTCATCTTCTACCTGCGGGAAGCATTGCTCTTGAGCTCGCATACGACGCACCTCTTTGTAATCATATACACTCTGAAGACGGTTGGCATCCGTTTCAAGGCCATACCTTCACGAACGGTCACCTAGCTCGCCCACAGGACCAGGAACTGTGTTCCCAGCTCAATTTTCTCGTCCTCCATAGGTTTCTCACCGTGACCTGCCGCATTGGACCGTCAGCACGTACTGTATTTCTGAGAATATATATTATACCCTATGACCTCCCCAATGTCAAGGGTATTCTTCGCCGGAGATCGAGAGATGCTGCGATTTTGGATCGTGCAGGACGCCACATGAAGGCTCTGCTTCCTCGGATTACTCAGGATCAGTATACCTGGGCTGGAACTCACGCGGCCTCCTCTAACTCTGGGAAAATCTTTCTCGACCTTGATCAGGTAACTTTTATCTTCTATAAAACGAGGCAGCCGCTGAGGTTCTGTAATTTTTCCTAGGACCGCTTCGCCACACTGAGCGACCTCTTCAGTGGCCTTCCTTCTCCTCAGTTGGACCCATATTTCGGTAGCAGCATGGCAAACGCACGTCCCTACGATCGTAGGCTCCACAGCTTTGTTTCTGGAGACCCGCCAGACGGTATGCGCGCTGAACTCCTCTCATACCAACGAGAGTCCATCACCGCTATGCTGGAGAAGGAGCTGCTACCACGAGCAATTCCGGACCCATTATACGTCCCTGTAGTCGGATTCCATGGCAAGATGCTGTACATGCAGCCGGATACTATGGAGATGCTGAGGGAACGTCCCATGGTATCACAAAACCGCGGCGGTATACTGTGCGAGGAACTAGGTAGGCAATTCATCCGAGCTGACAAGATTGGTAGGATTTCTCACCATGTTTTTTCGCTGTAGGGACGGGGAAGACTGTGATGATGCTTGGTCTCATCATGGTCACTCTCGATCAATTATCGGAACCCGAAGAGTCCTTCCACGCCGCACGCTCTATCCTTACTCCTTTCACCTTCCGTCATGACCCGTCAACGACATTCGCAGTCGCTCGTGCGAGAGCATCACCAGGACGGCGTTCAACCCTTATCTCAACGACAACTTCGTCCTCATTCCCCACTCTCATCGAAACGATGTTGAGCTACCTCCGCTCATCGTCCCATGGCCTCACTCGAGATGAAATCGAAGACTTTCTCGATAGAAACACGTCACATCTACTACCTCCATTCCTTTCTAATATTCCATTTTACCACCACTATAATGATCCACCAGTAAACCCATCTCCTCGTTCTCGGCGAAAGGGGGTGCCATCGGCCCCTCGAGTCATGTACCTTACTTCCGCCACTCTCATCATCGTCCCCTCCAACCTACTTTCGCAATGGGATTTGGAGATACACAAGCATTGCTATGAACAGTCTACACGGAGATTTTTGGTCTTACGGCCTGGAATGAAGCTTCTTTCGGCGCGAACGCTCGCGAATGATTATGATGTGAGTATCCCTATATTATGCTCGTGTAATACACCTCGCACTGACCCCCTCACATAGGTAATTCTCATGAGCCAAGAATGTAAGTTAGCTTGTACTTGAGTGTGCAGTTACTGCCTTATCGCATCTGTGTTGACTGGCTACTCCATAGCTTTCGCCAAAGAAGCCCCCAAATCTCAACTCACAGACCACCTCGCCCCTCTACACACTTTCCAAACCTGCCAATGTCCTCGCCATCCCTCAACGCGTGTACCCAACTGCGCGTGCGAAATCCTCGCGAATGTTTCACCGCTCTTTAGTGTCCGTTGGAAAAGGCTCATCGTTGACGAGGGCCACATTCACGGAGACGACAAAACGCGCGTGAGTCAGTTGGCGAGTTTGCTGAGTGTTGAGAGGAGGTGGCTTGTTTCGGGGACGCCGACCGCGGACTTATTGGGGTTGAGTTTTGGGTCGCAGAGCGAGGCTACCGAACTTGATGTTGATATGGAGGAGAATGATGGTGCGAATGCGGGTGGTGAGGATGAGCAGATGGGAGAGCTGAGATATCCGTCGGAAGATATTCTGGACCCTGAGCAGGCAGATGAACGTGGCGATCTCCCTCTACCGCAAATCGACAACTTTGCTATCTCACAAGGTTTCACGGAATCAACACCGGACCCAGTGCCACAGCCTGAGACTATTCACACTCTTTCAATTTCGGACGACGATATTCCTAAGGCTAGGATATGGACACCAAACGATCGTGAAAGCTTGCGCAGGCTCGGGAAGATGATCACGAGCTTCCTGAAAGTTGAAGAGTTCTCCAATCCGGAGGGAACGAGACTGTTCAACGAATCGGTCGTCAGCCCGTTATTTGGCGAGATGGGGCCACAGTTGAGGGCGGTGCAGGTGCTGAAGCAGGTCATGGGGAGTGTTATGATTCGGCATCGGTGCGCTGCTATCCTCTACCCAACTTTAACTTCGCAACAAAAACAAATTATGAAGAGCGTACTTATGAGCGGTTTAATCTAGAATCGATGACGTCGAGAAGGACGAAAAGGCGATATTGCCTCCCTTGAAGCAAGAGACGGTGTTGTTGGACTTAGACCCGTTGGCGGTCAAATCATATAATGCCTTCCAGGTCATCATCGCCATTAACGCTGTGGATTCGGAGCGAGTGGATCAGGTATGGTCACCCGGATATTTTGTGTTTCCGTTGTGCTCACTCGCTCGCCCAGGATTACCTCTTCCATCCTTCAGTAAGCCCACGTTCAATCACAGTCTACATGTAACCGCAGTCTCAGATTATATTGGCCTATCTACAGAATACCGCTCGCCTATCGCAGCTCGTAGAGAACATATCACAGTTCGCCATTCCCCAAGTCGCAGACAGCGGATTCCCACTGACCTGAATTATACACAGGCTTATGTTCTGGCGTGTAGACGAAGATCTTTACAACCTCTCAGAGCTTCACAAGCGCATACCTGACTTCATCCGGGTAGCGACTGAACGTCATAGGCCACCCGAAGACATGGAGCTCCTGCATCAATGTGCAAAACACATGTATGTACTACGCTGTCTCGTCCTTTTTCCGGATCTGTCTGATCCTCATCGCATGTAACTCATTATGGGATCGACGGCGAACAGCAAGCTGGCTATGGAAGACAACACCTGGAAGATAATCCAAAACATCCCGTTCGCAGCCATGCCTTTTCGCGTACACAATATGCCCGGCGCTATCTTCGACTCATGGTCCAGGGGTGCCGGTGTCCGCTCCCTTACCGTCACCCTTCATCCAGGCAGTCCTGGTCCTTCCCGCGCATACTTATACGACGGGGAATCTAGCACCATGCACCAGCCAAACTCTACCATAAAATCGACATCTGGTCCCCTCACTAGCTTTGACGATAGGGTGGGCTTGAAGCAGCACTCCGGTTCGAGTGCTGGTCCTGCATTTCATGCTGAGGCGGGGTTGCGTCCACCATCCATCAATGCTAACGGTCTCATTTCCTCTCAGCGCTTACACCTTCTCCTCAAATATGTCACCGACCATCCTTTCATCTCACATGAGCGTCTCGCAATCGAAGGTCTAGAAGTAGCTGTCGAAGAAGCTCGGACGATCATGATTTTGAACCTGAAGGCGTCGCAGAAGAAGAGACTTCACCAGCACGGGCAGTCCAAACAAGGTACCCATGACAAGGACGATGACGCTGGCAGTCGTGTGGGCTTAAATGTCAGCCCAATTTCTGCGAAGGCGGGGTCAATCGTGTCTGGGTCGACGACGGCCGTGCAGGTAAAAACGCAGGATGTGGCGGTGGCGAGGAAGGTAGCGGCGAGCGAGAAGATCAAGGAGATGCAGACGGAGTTGAGGATTGCGAGGGAGCAGAAGATGGCAGAGTTCATGAGTGAAGATGCTATGGATGAGATGAAGGACGATGCACGCCCGAGGACATTCCAGCCTGGAGTGGTTCCTCAAGGTCCCTCCGCTATACAGGGTTTGTTGAAGGATTCGGTTGTGGGGGACGTGAGGATCGGATCGTCAGTGTCGACAAAGTTGGACTACATCCTGAGCGAGGTGTGTCACGTCTTCATTCTTGGTTCGCCTCCTTATACTGAGCTGACGTTAACACTATATATTCGCGAAGATCTTGAAATACTCACCTACAGAGAAATTCCTCATATTCTCAAAATCACCACTGACGCTGAACTACGTTGCCGACGGCCTCGACCTTGTCCGCGTCAAATACCTCATGTATACCACGAAGGATCAGATGCGCGTGCGACAGCAGAATGTGATGACGTTTGAGACATCGGAGACGTATAGGGTTTTCTTGATGGAGCTGAAGCATGGTTCCCGAGGATTGTAAGTCAACTCCATGACCCTATTTTCTCCCTGGCCCGTGTCTAGAGGGTCTTACTGAGCACTGGATTCACGTATATTATTGGTCAATGTAGGAACCTCATCTCAGCGACGCGCATCATCCTGTGCGAGCCGGTATGGCAGGCCGACGTGGAAGCGCAGGCCATCAAGGTGAGCTCTTCGTCTGTCAATTTCGTCCGTCCATGAAAACTTGCTTTGCGCCGTCTGGACTTTACACGCCACGTTTCAAAGCCCTCCGGTCTCGACTCGATGAAAGGGGCTGCTGATGATTTCATTGACAATGCCGACCGGTGTTCTTTTTAGCGAGCGCATCGCATAGGTCAGACGAGACCGATACATGGTGAGTCATCCTTTCCATGTGCTCACGGCGTTCCAAAATCGGCTTTGAGCTTTCACACCACCCTATCTTCTACCCGTTTCTTTCCATCCCCTCCTTGTCCTGCCATGCTTCCCTTCGCCGTTAGCTATTGATAGCTCACAAATTCTCTACTGACTTGTTTCTGTTTTTGTGCCCGTTATTCACGGACATGCATTTTCCATTGCAGTGAAAACACTGGCGATCAGGGCTACAGCAGAAGAGGTCGTAATGGCACGACGTGCAGAGACGAAAGCGAGGGCAGGATCGACAAGCTCTGCAGGCCTAGGTCCAAGTACAGGCCAGAAACTACCCAGCCTCATCGACGATTTCAGGATCCGGTCTTTCATCGAGGTCAGTACATAATCGGCATTCCTTTTCATTGGCTCATGTGCCATCTCGTGGAGCTTTGACTGATGTTTGTGTTGTTTCATGGCGTGTTGTGGCTCCAGCATCCCAAATTCATCGATGTGGGCTCAAGTACTACTGCCACTCCGTCTGCCGGTCGAAGGTCCGTATCAGATTCAGAACGTTCGAGAACGACGAGGTTGGACATACCGCTCGTTGGTTCCTTCGGCGTTAGCACTACGTCGTCCAAGTCGGGAGCTTCCTTTGGATCTGCGAGTGTGGGGCGTAATGGGCGCATTGGACATGGAGTGATTCAAGACGGGCGTGTCGAGCATGGCGATTCTCGTGGGCGTCACGGCCACCCCGTGCCGCAACCTACCACGGCTGATCGTAACTCTCATCCTATCACGATCGATGCTGCTCACGTAGGGTTTGAGGCCGATGTGCGAGGGGAATCGGATGGAACGTTCACGAACATCACCGGGGATGATCCAACTGGTGCTCGTGTTCTGAACGCGGTACACCTCGACGCTGATGTTAGAATTCGTGTGGGTTCAGGCACTGAGGTGAATACTGAGGGAAGTCCGACCAAGAGAAGGAGGACTATAAGGTTTGCTGATGAAGTTTAGTTACTTGAGCAGCAGAGGTGTAACAATATATAGTTCTATGTTTATTGGCTGACACGGCTTGGCGTGTACGATGTGTACTTTTTGCAGATGATGAATGCATTCTCCGTTATCTCTGGTATCATGTGTCCCGTTACATGCCTGTCAGAAGAGTCAGTAAGTTTCCATGTACTATGCTCGACGCGGGAAGAAGGATGGAACCAACAAGGCGGAAAAGACACCCAGCTGACCTGTGTCACTGAGTCGCTTAGCTTTGTGTCCACATGCTTCAAGTCAATGTTTTGCGGTGTAACGTCGCTCATTCAGAGCGTAAAATTGCGTGTTGTGTGTTTGTGCTGCTCCTTGGGCCTCAGGAGGTCGGAAAGTCATTCAGATCAGGCTGCGTGTGGCAATGCACTGTGTGGCCCAGAGTCGGCGATCGTATGAACACACGGAAAGAGTTGTCCCGAGCACGTCAGCAAATGAGCCCGAAGAGGATGAGCATCGTCGGCAACATCGTACTCCACCGTCGGGTGATGCGCAGAACAGTCCATGGGTAGAGAAGGCCACACGCCTTGCCTAGTGGGGATTGTAATGCGGTCCGAGTCTAGAGGAGATGATGAGGGTAAGAAAGAACAGGCGTCGGAGTTTACAGTGCCACAGTGGGGCCGGTCGGCGGGCCCCGACTGGTTCCGAAGGCGGTCTCAAACCCCCGATCGAGGTCGGACCTGGGGTATATAAGGCCTTCCGAGCAGGTCGACTGTTCCCCAGGCTTCTGCTTCATCCCCTTCCCGTCTCACACATCCAAAGCACAAAACACTTCACGAAACCCACACAACAAGCCGTCTATTCACTCTAATAATCCTCATCACCACCGAATCACCCACTCAAGGAATTTCTCATCACACATCCATCATGAAGTTCACGAACACCCTTACGAACTTTTTCTTCTTTGGTGTCCTTGCGACCTTCGCGACTCTTCTCTCGCTCGTCTCTGCCGCGCCTGTTGACATCTTCAAGCGCGATGTGTTTGTTCCGCCGATCACCTACCCGCATGCCGGAACTGTCTGGGCCGTAAACTCGCACCACAACGTCACCTGGGTATGTCTCTTCTCCTCTTTCCATCGCAGTGGCTCGGTGCACGAGCACTTTGGTAGGAATGCAGGGATGAGTCGCTGACTGCAAATTTGTGAATAGGACACTTCGAGCGCCCCCGTCAACATCACCAACAAGCAAGGAGAGATTTACTTGAGGCACAACGACCTTACCGACACCAGCAGTACGTTCTCGTCCTCATATTCCATTATCGTTATCCTAGTGCGCTGACATGATATCCGTATGATTCTCAGACGCTCTTGCTTCCGGTTTCGACATCTTGCTCGGAAGGATTGAGATCCAGGTCCCTGACGTGGAGCCCGGCACGTACGAGCTTGTCTGTGAGTAACATGATTCCTCTCTTTACTTTCTCTGAATCATTCTTCACAATGTGCTGACCACCGACAATGGCGTTGCTTAACAATGCAGTGTTTGGCGATTCCGGTAACTTCAGTCCCGACTTCACCATCGAGGCTTAAGCCGCCTAGCCCACATCGGCTCCACACGATCGATCTGATCCTGACAAACATATTTCACGGACCATTGCATGATGATCGATGAACCCCTCACGCCGCCAGGACACTTTCGTCTTCTCGTTCGAACACTTTGTCTTTTTTGACTGCATTTACTTCTCGAGGTGTACGGGGCGTGCGGCGCCTGTCCCACATTAACTTGTTGGATAGGTCTCGCATGTCTCGTCGCCTCACGGACCTTTTTTTCCGCATTTGTTTGGACATTGAACTTTTTTTCGCGCATGCATTGCTGTGACTCGTCGCGTATCTGTAGCATCATCATCATTCAGCATCATCACCTTTTTGTTCTTCATACTCATCCACGGTTTCGAATCACGGACCTTCTTGCTCATGGACTTGATTTTTGGCATGTTTCACATTCGCGTTGTTGGTTGCAGTTGAGTTGGTTTCCGTTTGGGTAGTTTTGTTCATTCACAAAGGAAGCAGAAACATTCAATGTACGGTAGTAGTGCGTACATAGGGGCGTCGTAGGTACTCGTACTAGTGGTTGCTCGTTTAATCCAACATTCCAGTTGTACTACCTTGTGTTCTCATTCAGTCCTCAGAATGGCAGGCGCAGAAGGTATCCACCCTCGAATCGCCATTAAGTCGCAAAGGACCCGTCGACGGAACCAATGAGAGTGCCCCTCGAGACGATCAAGTAGGTCCAACAACCAAACTATTCATGGGGTATTGGTTTTTTATGGGCCCATTTTGCTACACACGTTCGGAGTTTGAAAATGGATCACCATTTCGTGCAGTGTGGCACTGCTGCTCTGTAGCAGCTTTGGACAAGACCCACACGTACAGAGTGCAGAACTCGAGAGATGACTCAGAATGCTTTTGCATTGTGTAAGATCTTATTTTTCGGCCTCTACTATAAATTTCTCGTATGAGATCTGAGCGTGGTGCACAACCGGTGCACCGGCATCATCTCAATATGGCGCGTATTGTGCTACAATGGTCGATTGTGGACCCATTTTTGCTCGTTATATAGTCAAAGTGCTAGGAGATCGTCCCTTACCCTTCTCGGCCTTCAATTTGCTCAGAATATCAGTGTTTTTGGTAGGTTGCAGAGGACATCAGGTGTGAGGCCACACAGTGCCACACGGAGCCCAGTATGAAGGTTTTTCTGGGACAATAACCGTTTAGTTTTTTTGAAAATGAAGTTAGGCACAGGAGGGTCAGGGAAAACCACGTACGCTGAGGTTGTCCGAGGGAGTCTGAGGTCCGACGAAGTTTGCCGCGGTCTGACGAGGTTGGCTGAACTCCGACGAGGTCTGACGGGGTTGTCCGGGGTTGTCCGGTGTCCGGCTGCTCGGGCAAACGGACGCGGACCGGCGACGCGCTCGGAGAGGGCGGCTGTCATACTGTGACCGACCCGTCCGGCGCGTCCGGCGACGCCTGGAGGAACCCGGCGCCGCCTGGAGGAATCCGGCCACGCCTCCAGGCAATTCTTGTACCCTCCCCTTTGAAGGATGCCTCCAGCAGTTTTGTACACATTTTGTAAATACCCCCAAAAAATGTCATTTATTTGCATATGCTTTAATCTGCCTGGAGACGATCCGCCCACCAGTCGAGCCCTGCTTGGAGGCAATTTCGCACAAGTCACACATTGCCTGGAGGTGTTCCCGAGCAAGTCACACCCTGCCTGGACGCAATTTCGAGCAAGTCGCTCATTGCCTGGAGGCAATTCCGAGCAAGTTGCCCATTGCCTGGAGCCTACCCTCATCAGCTCCATATTTGCTTGGAGGTCATTCTGCACACGTCATGTTCTGCCCACGGGAGTTTCTGTTAGAGAATCCGCCATCTGCCTGGAGGCAACCCGTACTCGCTCTCTGCTCGCCTGGATGTACTTCCTCACATCTCGTGGATTACCTCCAGCAATTTCTGTCTGCACATCAGCTCATCGGGAGGCATCCTCACTCCTGTCAGTGTATAAAACGTAAATGTGTGACGTGATTTTGGCGAGATGATGGAGGTTGAATTTGGGAGTTCTGTCTATTTGACAAACATTTGTAAGTATTCAGGATGCTAGAAATCAATTTGTGAAGGAATCGGTCCATTTGCTCCAAAGTTATAGCATAAACGGTCAGGAAGATATTGCCACATTGAGGCTGGAGGGGGTCGGTACGCCAGAACTAGTGATATAATGATTTGATTGACTTGGTTTTTGCTGTCGTGTGTAGATTGACATCACTAACTGATTATGAAAGCCACACCCGAAACAAAAACTACGACCGTGGCCTTGATAGTGGTGCCGCGTTAAGGGGAGGAGGAGGAGAACGTCTACCCAGGGGGTACTGCAGTGGTCGAAATTGTTGGTGATGTTGACATTATGATTGGACAGTATAGTTTGACGTTTATGAAGACGATCTACGGTACAACATCAGTCAAAATGCTTCTGCATCAATTGTGGGGCGCTGAGGGGGTAAAACAGTGTATTGGGCC
>NW_006763133.1:920468-1031924 GCF_000264905.1 Stereum hirsutum FP-91666 SS1
CGTTGGGGTTAAGGTCTTTGCAACAAAAGTTAGGCCTCCAAGAAACATCCAAAGTGGTCAGCTAACATATACATCTCAGATTGCTCAGAACACTCATTTGGATCTTGCAAGTTAAACCAGACTAGTCCCTTTACAACATCATGTCACTAACAATGTTCCAAGCAGTCTGAGATGTATATGCTAGCTGACCACTTTGGATTTTTTTTGGAGGCCTAACTTTCATTGCAAAGACCTTAACCCCAACGGGGATTGGTCTACAACTGCCCCAATTAAATTCAGAAATCCGAACACCCTGCAGAATTGACCATTTACAGCCAAAAAGCTGACGTTTTGCATACATAATGTACCACACAGACTGTTTCTGACATGGTGAGTGACCCAGAAACATCACATATGATGTACCAATGCACCATACCACACCTCATTATGATCGCACAGCATTTGAGAAAGATCTGGACCATATACGCCCCCAATACCACATGTGCACCTACTCCCCCAGCGAAAACATGATTTTGTTTTGTTGCTGTCTACCAGCTATGCTTCCGGTGCTTGTTTGGTGTTTACATGTATTCAAAATAACTTACCACAACAAGGACGATGCCAAAAACGTGTAAATGGATGCTCCTGTGATTATACTGTGGCCCAATACACTGTTTTACCCCCTCAGCGCCCCACAATTGATGCAGAAGCATTTTGACTGATGTTGTACCGTAGATCGTCTTCATAAACGTCAAACTATACTGTCCAATCATAATGTCAACATCACCAACAATTTCAACCACTGCAGTACCCCCTGGGTAGACGTTCTCCTCCTCCTCCTCCCCTTGACGCGGCACCACTATCAAGGCCACGGTCGTAGTTTTTGTTTCGGGTGTGGCTTTCATAATCAGTTAGTGATGTCAATCTACCCACGACAGCAAAAACCAAGTCAATCAAATCATTATACTGTAGTTTTTCGACCATAAGTTTGTGGGAAGATTATGTCAGACGTGACACTCGCCAGGCCACGGTTCGTTTGGCTGGGCCACGCGTGACGAACCAATGAAATTGTTCGCAGTACGACCCAAAAATTGATTTTCGGACAATTTCGGTGCAAATTGGTCACAATTTACTGTTCGTGGGCCCGCGTATCTGCGTGACCATTGGGTCAAATATGTTCGCCGGCGCACCCTGCGTGATGCGTGACGAACATATGGTCGAAAAACTACAGTATCACTAGTTCTGGCGTACCGACCCCCTCCAGCCTCAATGTGGCAATATCTTCCTGACCGTTTATGCTATAACTTTGGAGCAAATGGACCGATTCCTTCACAAATTGATTTCTAGCATCCTGTATACTTATAAATGTTTGTCAAATAGACAGAACTCCCAAAATCAGCCTCCGTCATCTCACCAAAATCACATCACACATTTACGTTTTATACACTGATTCCATCAAAATGACACCCGGCAATGTGATTCATTCACTCTAAATCTCAAAACTTGCAAAGTTACAAAAATACCCCCATATCACCCTGTTTCCCCATACCCAGGCTAGTACCTCCACGCGGGAACCAACCTGGAATGTTTTTGCCTGCGAGTGAGTCCGAACGCATGCGAGCTCTCCAGGCATGTTCATCCACGCGAGTTGTGGCTCCAGGCGAATGCGATCACATGCGAGTTGTGTCTCCAGGCAATTCGCGTGTCGTACGAACATGCCTGGAGGCACAACTCGTATCTGTGGGATCCTGCCGGGAGGCATAACTCGTGTGAGTGGGGAATTGCCTGGAGGCACATCTCGTCTGCCTCCAGGCAGCGCCGGATGCCTCCAGGCGTCGCCGGACGCGCCGGACGCGCCGGGTACAGGTCACAGTATGACACTCGTTCTGCGCTCGGACGCGCTCGTCAGAGCTCGGCGGAGTTCATCCAACCTCGTCGAACGTGGTCCTCTGGCGTCAGCGCAAGCCTCAGTCGCGCTCGTTGTCTTCGGTCGGACCAATTTGTCTGTCAGAAGACTGAACAATGTAAATTCAATATGATCTGAGTGAGCTCTCGTGAGCTCAGACCAAGTACGACGAGGTCGTCCAAAGTCATCTGAGGTTGTCCGAGGCTGTCTGTGATCAGACGGCATATAACTTTGGTAAGTTCTCCGGGGTCTGATGAAATATTATCTGGCTTGCTGGAGTTTGCTCAGCTCTGAGCCCATACGGTGAGGTCTGACAAAGTTGGCTGAGGTCCGTCGAGGTTTGACGAGGTTTGACGAGGTTTGATCAGGTCTGACGCGGTCTAATGGAGTTGTCTAAAATCGTAGCTCATAAGACCTCGCCAGACTCAGTCAGATATCATAGTCACTCATATTTTCAACAAATAATTTACTTTCCGTCCAAGAAAAACCATCATAGCCCAGCCATGCAATTTCGAACTCCGAACGTGTGTAGCACAACGGACTCGGCCTATCGATTGGTGAACTGCTGTAACCTTACTTCCTTCCTTCCAAACAAACAAATGGCAATCCACGTCGGCAAACGTCGGCGCAGCGACTTCGACAGGCTCGTGTGGCGGACTCCTTGCATTCACTTCTGCATCGTTCTTTTATTGCTCGCGTTCAACTTTCAATCTTCGTTCAATCCTCCTTGGTCTCAGCCAAACAATATTCAACTTGTCTTTGTTCTCATCGACGACGCCCACACAAAGTAATCATAGTTAGATAAGCGACGCGCTGCTCACTCGGTCCTCTAGCGACCCTGTCCGAGTCTTGACCCATCTTGACGATCGACCATGACCACTACCCAAAGTCTTGCCACCCAGCGCCTCCGTCGCTATGGAGAGTTCCACCAGGCCGTATGGGGCGTCAAAAATGTCTTCCAGTCTTTTGATTACAATGAGAAGAAGTACGAGTATTTCGACCTCGCTCCATACCGCGGCATTTTTGGTCAAGAGGCCAATGGACGCTTCATCCTCGTCCGTCTTGAATACACGGCAGCGTACGAGTATCTGGTCAAGCGGGCAGCTTTACACACCATAGATGCGAGGATGAATACTGTGCTGACTGGCCAGCCTGGCATCGGTTCGTGATCGATTCGACATTCCATACCGACCTCTTTTATTTGATGTCACTGATCATTGTCTCTTGCACGCAGGAAAAACACTCTTTCAAATCTACGTCCTGATCCGCCGCATGCAGGAGGCGAAGCCCGTCGCCATACAGATGGACACCAATGAAATCGTCCTATTTAACTCATGGGGCCCTTCTGTCCTTTCAACGAACTCGTCCTCGTCCTCACATGTTACAATCGACGTCTGGGCTATCTGCGATTCGCTCAGCGGCATCCAGCCATGCGATGCCTTCTTGCGGTCCCCTGCTTCCATTATCCAGACGACATCACCATCGCCAAAGCATTACAAGGCCTGGCAGAAGAGTGTCGGTGCCATGCCGTATATCATGGATGTGTGGGAGGAACATGAGCTCGGCGCATTGATGTGAGTCTTTGTTCGCCAATGTCGATTCCATCTTGGGTCTCATGCTTCGTCTTGCTCAAACGGCGCCACCTACAGGGTACTTCTCAAACTTCCACTCGACCGAGGCCTAACACTCTTCCAGAAATTTGGACCTAGCGTGAGGCTGATCATCCGAATTCTTCGCGACATCGAAGCGGAGAAGTATTACGCTCTACAAGTTGCTTACGCGGCAAAGCGGCTTGCTCTGGATACCTCGAACGAGTTGGATAAGATGATGAACCTCGACTTTGACAGCCACGTCTCATCTCACATCTTCTTCCTTACCCCCAGCTCAGAACGATATCTGCCTCGCCTGATTATACCGACCACCTACCTCGCTCAATCCTTCGCGCGCGCGATAAACAGCGCTGGGGATACTAATCAAATACGGATTTTCGACGCCATGCGCTCTCATCTTTCCATCGGCGTGGCTGATTGGCTGTACGAAAACTTTGCACACGGCCGGTTCTCGAACAAAATCGGAGCTCCCATTGAGGGCTATGTTTCCGGCAGCGACATCGCTTACCCGATTCCGCGTTGCTCGCAGGTCGAGCTTTTCTTGGAGGAATGCGTCCACGAGAGTCGCTATCCTTTCTACTGGGTGCCACCGTTGGTCGATGGTCGCCGGTATGGCATGGACGCGATCATCTGCAATGATAGCGATGTCGACAGCAGGTTTTTCGACGTCTGGGCAGTCCAGTTCACGATCGACGGCATCCACAAGGCTGGGTTGTTAAGAGTTCTCGCAGAAGCTGCCGAAGTCTTCGACCGCAAACGCGTACGCGTCAAATGGCATCTCGCCTTTGTCGGACCAGAGTTGAAGGCGGCGGAGCAGGCACGGGATCGTGTAAGTCAAATGCTGAAAGAGTGGTGGGCGAAACGGGGCATCACTCTATATGCCTGCGAGCTGCCGCTCGCGTCCCTTTCAGATCGGGCATACTGCCGCGTCTTGAAGCTCGAGGTAAGATGCCAGCCAGAATGACATCGACTGAAGGCATCAGTGGCTAACCGATTTGGCGAGCAGGAGCACGACCTTTCTCAATTCACCATTGACACCGCGAAAAAGTTCATTGACTCCACATCGTTCGATGGAGATAACGTGGTAGGATGAGCTATTGATCGAGGGTATGCATTGAAGGGGTGGTGTTGAGGCTTGTTGAGGGGTACATACAGAAGAAGTCAACTGTGAATTTGCAAGATGACCCAGATGTGCAAGATCGTCACCGATAATTTCCCCGTGCTCTTCGCACGGGCAAGTTGTGAATAATAAATGCATATTCCCCACTTTGCCTCTGTGAACGACAGGACTGGCCCGAGGCGGCAACAGACCGGAGCATATCGGGCCAATGTACGCGGTGACCTCTGATCATAACAAGACCAAACAAGCTCCTCCCCAAATCCGCACCAACCGCACAGTGACCAGCAAGTACTCTTGAGGCAGCCTCTAAATGTCTCCAAAATCCGTCTCTTCTTCTCGGCCCACAAAAAGTCCCCGTACCAATAACCATCGCCATCGGAGCGCCCTCTGAAGCTGACCTTCCTTCCGAGTTAAGCCAATTCAACACTCCTTCCTCGTAACTTACGAAAAGGAGAATCTTGCATATAGTGGCCATCCATGCAGAAGTCTGTGTTACTGTTTTCTCGTCCCGCATGAGCAACGGACAACGTCCGGACGACCAACAAATTACGTATACTTACACACGCATTATACACTATATACAGCCCGACGAATATCGAAAGCAGAGCAGACGCAGACGCAGGCACTATGGAAGGGAATACAGACATACAGTACGTACCGTGGAGTAAGGAGCAGGGTGAAGGGAGAGGAGACCAGGTAACGGGACGGTCTCAAGAACGGCGCGCGATTCAAGGTTCGAGAGTGCATGACGGACGGGAACTTGAGCGATGGCGAGGGATTACGATTGAGTGCGTGAGGATGAGGACGAGGAGTAGAGGAAGTCGTAGGCACGTCGCTGGCGAGCTGTGAGATCCTTCCCGAGCGTAAAGTATGCATGCATTTCCGACATAATTACGTGAGAAAGGACAGATTGTGGAACGAGGGCAAGCAATGCGATATGCAGCAGACGAATGTCCAGATAAAAAAGATGGGGATGATTCCAAGGATGAGAGCCGGTAAGCCGAGGTTGAGGGACAAGAGACCAGAGATGCTGAGGCGAGGAGAGGGGAGGGGAGAGAGAGAGCGAAGATGAAATCCGATCCGAATGCATTATAGCTTGATGAAAGACGTGTCCATCCCATATCCAAAGTCCCAAATACAGACCTTCTACAAATCCCACAAAAAACAAACCGGTATCAGCAACACACAAGCGATCAAGAACAGAGGCGAACGAACCTGATCCTCCCCACAACTAACGACCTTCCTACAATCGAACCCCACACAAAATATCCTCCCGCTATGTCCCCCCACACCCGGTATACTCGCGCCCGGCGGCCCCCCACCCACCGGCACCGTCCCCTTCAAATCCGCGACCAACCTGCCTCCTTTCCTCTCCCAGACCTTGACTCCGAGA
The DNA here is from genome assembly GCF_000264905.1 of Stereum hirsutum FP-91666 SS1. NCBI lineage: Eukaryota > Fungi > Basidiomycota > Agaricomycetes > Russulales > Stereaceae > Stereum > Stereum hirsutum. The sequence goes on from NW_006763133.1 coordinate 926,477, forward strand.
TCATAGCTCCCCGTAACGACGAACTCCCTGCCCATAGCGACACTCCTCACCAAATCACCATGTGCGCACTGGGCCCTCGTCCTTCCCGTTGCCACACTTCCTACACCACCGCCACCACCGATCGTCCCTCCAACTCCAATATCGGACGCACGAGGCGTCGTGGGCGAAGGTGGCGCGTCGGACGAGACGGCGACGGCGCCGCCGCAATTCTCGCATACCGCGAGTGGCGCAGATTCGGATTCCGAAGTGGCTGTGAGGGAGTGTGGATGGGAGGAGTGGGAGGAGAGGTGGATGGGAGGGAGGGGAAGGGAGGCTTGGGTGTCGAATTCGGGGGAGGTGGACCAGCCTGTGGAGGTGTGCATGTCGTACAGGCGGATGTGTTTGTCCGAGGAACCGGAGAGGACGTAGGGGAAGTCGAGGTCGATGGAGGCGATTCTGTGTTCGGAAGGCGACTCGACGTCAGTTCTGAATACGGGCGATAAGAGGGTAAAAGGGATGTAGACGTACCCTCTGCTGTGGTGGTTCTCGAAACTGCGAAGGAGCGCGCCAGATTCGGCGTCCCAGAGTCTCATGGAGCGGTCTCCAGACGCTGAGACGATATACTGCGAGGAGATGGACAGGGCGTTGACGGCAGCGCGATGACCACCGAGGATATGGCGACGGTTCAAGTCAGGGAACAAATACGTCCGCACAGTCCGATCTACAAGTCATCAAGCCACCCATCAGTCAATTATTTGAACATATCGTCAAAGCTGAATAACCCACCTTTCGAACACGAAACCAACCTCTTCTCATCAAACCTCACACAAAGCACGCTGTCCTCATGATCCCTCATAACCTTAACCAGCCTATCCTCCCTCAGATCCCACATCGCGACCTTCCAATCGCTCCCCGCACTCGCCAAATACCCCCCATACACACAGATACTCAAGATACTCCCCTCATGCACGCCCTCGATCGTCCTTATCACCTCTCCCGTGCTCAGATCCCACTCCTTCACCGTCCGGTCCTTCGAGCCCGTGAAGAGGACCTGGGTGCCCGTGTCGGGGTAGGTATACAGCTGGAGGCAGTAGATCGTGTTGGTGTGCGAGTTGGGGGTTCCGCGGGTCTGGAGGGATGAGATGCGGTAGGAGCCGGAGAGGAAGCGGTGGTAGAGCCGGATGTGGGTCTGGTGTAGGAGTTTGTAGTTCGGTTTGGAGGAGTGGGAGGAGGAAGTGGAGGAGGACATGATGGCGGGGGCGGAGTGGCGGGATCGATGGCGAGGTCGTGCGATGGGTGCTGATGGATTGGAAGGACCAGCTTCTGGTTGTGATGGTGAGGATGACGAGGATGCAGATGATGACTGGACACTGCTAGCGAAATCCATGATCGTGTCCGTATCGTCTCCGAAATCGCCTTCGCTCTCTGAAAGGTCAGAAGGTGTATCGTACGCGGAGGTGATTCCTGAATCGTCGTGCATCCCGAGATTACCAAGAGCAGGTACTAGATCCTCTTCCTCGTCGCCCATACCCTCATCGTCTGTGTCTTCATGCAGAGGTTCCATAGAGTGGCGATGGAGGAGTGGCGGCTTCGATGGCTCCTTCCAGCTCCAACCTCGACTGGCGCAAAGTTGCTTCCATAAAGAGGCATCGTCGGAGAGGGCGCGCCATCGACGACTGACGAGACTGGATTGGAGGAGACTTTTCCAGGGCAGGAAGGAGAAAATGTGGAGGGCGACCTCTGTCGGGAGTAGCTGTAAAAATGTGACAATAGGTGTTAGCTATATTATTTATGTGACCCAAAATAAGGAGAGCAGGCACAAGGTACGCCACAAATGTAAAATCAGTTGAGCCAGAGCATGGTTGGGAAGAATTCTGAAAGGTCGCTCCAGCATGAAGCCAGCGCACCAACCACCATCTGCTGCCCCTGGCCTGAATGACATAGTTGCCTGAAAATGTGGCGGAGACACCGCTCTCCCGACTGCATGTAGGAACGCACTTGCTCCATATTATATCCAAGTCCAGGTCCAGAGATATGATAAGACAATGAAAGGAAAACTCACCCCGACGACATCCAACTGCAGCAGAGGAATCATCTTCCTTTGTACCCTCGCCAGGCTCGATCTGGGCAGGGAAGCCAGAAGCGCATAAGCCATTTCTGTTCCACATAGCACGATACACGTCCAGATCCAACGAAAGATCGTAGTAAGAAGATTTCAACAACGAGAATATATAGAAACATACCTTCCCGCTCCTGCACGGACGTGACGCTCTTGAAGAGTATCAGGTTTTCCTCCTGCAGGCCGGAAGGGGAGTCAAGCTGTGGCGAAGGGGTAATGCTCATATCGGTCATGGTCATAAATTCGATATTCGGTCGTAGTTTCGAGATAGGATATGGCCGGGGTGGCCGGATGAGCGTTGGGAAAGCAGGTGGATGGTGGCGGTTGTCGTCAAAGGCGTTTCAGCAAGGCCGTGCCATCGCGAGTGAGCAGTCCGGATGCATTAATTTTGCTAATTTATTTCGAGTCGCGTGCTCCCCATTGGCCAACAAGATTTCCCACGGCGGTAGATCCTCGGGACTCTCGGCAGACAGCTGTGTGGCGTATTCTGTGCCACACCACTTCCTTCTCCTCCTCCTGGGATAAGATCTCAGCTTTGACGGTATCTGTCCAATAGTTATCTGGTAGAATTATTTCGTTACTAGCAGATCAGGCTGTGAACGATACGTCAGACAGCGATCGTCGCGAGAAGGGATGGGCGCGGTGGGCGAGCCGCCTATCGCCGCCGCTTCACTCCTCCAACTCGACGGTCTAATTTGTGCGAACATTGCTCGAGGCAATAAACGAACAAGCAGGTCGGACTGATATGAAAGGCCTCGGTGCGGAAGCGGAGACGGTTGATGGCTGGGAAGGTTCCAGAGATGGGGAACGCATGATACCGGTTGCATCGCAACAAGGACGAACGACGACCATTTCTTGTGTTGCTCCTCTGCCTTGCGTTGCCCAGGACTGCTCCCAGCTTCCTGTCTGTCTTTTCCCAACCCTGACTGACTGTGCTGCTGTGTATGTATCCTCCCCGAATTCCTTATATCCTGGCGACATAACGGACAAGACGGGTATTTCACTCTCTTCTCCATTCTTTCTTCATACTTCGACCTTCGACGACACTACGGCTCTTGTGATCTCATTTGCCATTTTTCATTCTTTTTCACACTCACGTCCTATACCCTTCGTGTTCTATGGTCTTCAATCCTCGACAAATGCATCTCCCTGCTGCGCGGGCCTTGCGGTCGAGGCGTTCATCCCTCCACTCTCGTCTCGATTCAGAACAGCTTCACGACGCCCGGGCACTCATCAACTTGGGCAGCAATGACGACGACAACTCTTCGTCCTTCATCGTCTCGACGCAGACCGTGGTAGAGACGGCGGCAGTGGTCACAGAGGTCGTCGTCACCGTGAGCGGAAAGAAGGTGGAGTCCACGACCACTTCTATGTTCCCTACCACCGAAGTCATCCTTCAAACCATTGCTGCGACCGCCACCGCCACATCCTCCTCCTCCGCAACGGCTGCTGCGAAGACTTCCTCCGCGTCGTCGTCATCTGCATCGTCTACCTCAGCGAAGGCATCCTCGTCCTCCGCCTCGTCCACGTCCGGTTCCGCATCCTCGACCGGCTCAGCAAATGCCACCACCTCTTCCTCCTCCGCCGCCGCCGCCACCTCGGCTTCGTCTCTCGTTGCCAGCAGCGCCAGCACGACTTCCTCTGCTGCCAACTCTACAGCCTCTTCAGGCGCGGACAACAACGTCGCCACCACTTCCGCGACCGCTAAAGGAGGCCTCTCGACCGGCGCCATGGCCGGCATCATCGCCGTCTCCGTTATCGCTGTCCTCGTGATCGGTATTTGGATCATGCGAAAGACGTGCATACGTGCACGCAATAAACGGCTTTCGACCTGGACCAAAGCGGGCGCGTTGGGAGGGGAGTCGAATATGGTTGAGAAAGGCGTTGTAGGTGGGGGTGGGGGTGGTGGATATGGAGCGGCTGCGACAGCGGCGTCGATCACGCCCTATACGTTCTCTGCGCCGTCTTCGACTATGGCCTCTAATTCGACCTCGATCCAGAACTCGACGGGCGTGAAGCCGAATGTGGGGAGGTATAATTCTGTGACTCGCGATGATGCACCGCGAGGGGGAGCAGGAGCGGCAGGGATAGGCGCAGGAAGAGCCCCGGGTGGTTATCCCGGCCCACAACGTGCCCCCTACGTCCCGAAACCCCCACAAGCCTCATACAACAACCCAGTCGTAACCACCCCACTCTCCATCTCCACCGGTCCCTTCTCCAACGCCAACGCCGTCCGTTCCACCCCCGGAAACTCATCACCACGCAGCATAATGACCTACGGGACCACCTTCACCGCCGCAACTCATAAGACCTCCACCAGCACCTCGAGCGCGAATAAAGTCAACGGCGGAGCGGCAATGGCTGTTGTTCGCGTGACTTATATCCCGTCTATGCCTGACGAGCTGAGCATCTCGCCGGGAGAGATGTTGAGGATCGCGAGCGCGTACGATGATGGCTGGGCGCTGTGTGTGAATGGGAGAGGCGAGCAGGGGATGGTTCCGTTGGAGTGTTTGGAGGGCGGGCCGGGACAGTTTGGGGGGTATCAGGATGGGAGCAGTGATGGGAGTGCGGCGGGTGGGAGCGTTTATGGGAATGGAACGGCGAGGAACTCGAGGAGGGCGAGTAGTTTGGCGGGGGCGGGGAGGTCGTTGACGGGTGGGCAGGGGAGGTAGAGGTGCGTTTTCCGTTTCTGTTGTTCTGCCATCCATTCAGGGTTTGCGCTGATGCAGGGACTTCACAGAGTGGTGCAGTGTACTTCATTCGAGTGGCTAGAGGGACTGTACATGTGTCTCCGCTTTCGAAACGTTGATGTCCGCTTTATCCTACCATTCTCTTCTCCTCTCTCCTTATTTTCGCGTCTTTCATTAACTACCACGCACTTGGGTCCATAGTCGTTTTGTTGGTGTATTTTATTCTTCGGCGAGCCTACTTACGGAGTAGCTGCCAGTGAATGTTGGGATTGGGATTGTGGTCGTGATTTGTCGACGTTCGTGCGGTTATCTTCTTGGTCTCATTGACAGATGCCAGCACTCTAATTTCTGCGGGAGTCGAGGACGCCGTGGATCGGTCTGACCTGTTCATCGGCACCATCGACATACTACTTACCTCCCTTTGGTCGTGTTGTACTTTTGTTTTTCTTCCGACTTCTCGAAAACCCGCGATGCTTGTCAGTACCTACTGTCCGTGTCCTTGTTGTCGTCCTGCAATTCAGTACATTTGTACAGCTGGCTGTTCAGTGTCTCTGATTACGTTTTCGCCCCGGCATGGCAACAATTGCTTTCAACGGCCACGGTGAGTGATCTTACTATCGACCCTGCACTAACATTCCATGTCACCGCGCTCGCGCCACATCGAATTAGCGCTCGTGTCCGAGTGGCAAAATCACGTGACCGTGTTCCATCAAAGTCAGACGCGTCGCGTCTCGCGTCTGCCGCAGGTTTTGAAATTGCAATTTCAGCGGCCTAGCGAGGTCCCTTTCACCACGCCACTCGGTGCTTATTGTGATAAAAACGGGAGGAATCCTCGTGTTGTGCGCCTGGTCTGTTCTGTTCTGTCTTGCATCTCTCTCTCTTCGACACTCTGCATTGGACTCGGAGTTCAACAGTTCTACGACTTACTTCAATTCGCGACGCACGATCATCATAATCCTCCCTATTGCAGGCTGTCATTCACGTTTACTAGTATCTACCCCTTTCATTCAAGTTGGAGTCTGCATAGGCTAGAGCATGGAGAACATCATCGCTCAGGTACCTTCGTCGTGGCCATCGGACTCGAATCCCACAAGGTCTTTCGAAGCCACAGACCGCCAGAGCCCACCACTGGAAGTGGACGACCGAATGTCGGAGCGGGATGCCGCCATCGACAGGGAACTTCTCGATTTAGTGCAAGGAATTCTGGATGAGGCCGTCGAGGGTACTGATGCTGTGACTAGTACTGGTGCCATCTTCGCCAGCCATGGTACCGATACCACCGCGTCGAACGCTGGACCCGTCGTTCTGAACGATTCCGAGGACACCACTTATGCCACGAACGGTCACGTCGGTAATGCCCCCCATACCAACACTGCCTGGGCTGGATATGAAGGCTACTTCCCCGCTATGCCTATCACGTCCACTGCGACCTTCGGGGGCGAGAGTTACGAGCATCGAGCTGACACGGGAACGGCCCCTTGCACGGAGAACTCGGCGTATGAGTCGATTTGGAGGACGCCGAGGGCGGAGGCGATGGGTGTAGCTACGGGGGATATGTATGCGAGTGGTGAGTGTGCTCAACTTTCGATCTACTTCTCAAACGATATTTTTGGTCTATGACTGCGTTTCCCACTTGCGATTCAGTATACTCTTCATGGGTTCAACCCCTCGAAGCTTCCCGTCATCCGACACCTTTCCTTCGATTTATTTTTCCGCTTCGCCGCACCAAATCTCTGACAGGCTCTGTACTTATTTTCTCAGACCCAACCACGTCGTCCGCCGCCTCCGGTTTGGACTCGTCGTTCAACACAGGCCTCGTTCAGTTCCTCAAGTCATTCGACTTCTCAGGCTTCCCAGTCTCTCCGAGTTCCGGATGGTCCGAACTGGTCGAACTGAGGAATGATATTTCCCATCCCGAAACAGGTTGCGATTTTGAGTCCTACTCCGACGCCAACAATAGCACCAGTAGCAGCGTCGCCACCAGCACCACCAGCAACGTCGCCAGCACCAGCACCAGCACCACCAGCAGCGTCGACACCCACGTTGACACTGCAAGCCCCATCACTCGGGCTACGATCTTTCCTAGCAAGAGCAAGAAAAACAAACGTCGTGTTACTTTCGAGTTAACGACTGAGTCGGCTTCAGTACATGAACCGCCGCAGAAGAAGATGAAGACTCAGACGACGGGGCTAGTGGAAGAATGCGGTGAGCATATGTCATCTATCGTTTCGACCCCTCCATCCCACTCATTCGAATCGCGTGAAATCAGCAGACCACCAAGCACCCCGAGTCAGAACAAGTTTCTGCATAGAAGACGCTCTCCGCACCTTCGCCTCCCACAAACCCAGCGACGAAGTCTTCCTCGCGATCCTCGAACAAATGAAGGATCCCTACGCCGGACTGAGAGGGAGAGACCAAATCGACAGGTGTGGCCAGACTTTATTTTGGGATTTGCAGAAGAGGTATCTGGAGACTAAGCCGCAGCCGCCGGCGAATTCGATGATGGACATGCTGGAGGCTCCTGGCTCGATGTTTCTCGTTACGCTAAGGACAGCCGCCCCGCCTTCAAAGGTAGAGATGTATACGGAGTGGTTGGAGGCTTCTGAGTTCGTCCTGGAAGCAGTTGAGGTAAGTGTATACAGGTTTATCTTGGTTGCATAACCTTGTCGTCCGTCTCCTTCGACCTCTTCGACATTACATTGACGACAACTTCGAACTGTAGAGATTACTCAAGAGCAGGATCCCCGGAACTCGCAGACGCCAGACGGGCCTCGGCCGCATCTGCTTCCCCCTCCTCCTCTCGTTTATCTCCCAATTTATCTTCCAAGTCAAGTCCATCTCCTCGGGGAATCATGCTGGAAATTCCAAGGAACAACGACTACACTTCGAGTGCATCGATATACAAGAGGCCTGGTTTCCCGCCGACGAAGCCAGAAGGCAGTCCGCAAGAATGAAGGGGACCAAGATCCTGGAGCGGTTCGACGTGGTCATGACCAACGCGTTCGATAGATTTCAAAAGGAGAGTGGGGATAAGAAGAAGGCGGCGTGGAAGTTGAAGGATGAGGAAAAAGAGTTTATGAAGAATCTGGGTGCGTTGAGTGAGCAGGGGTATGGAGTTGGGGACTCAGCCGTTGAAAGGTGTGACTCTTTGTTTGGGAGTACAAGCAACGCGATACGAGAGTTTGTTGAGGATGTAAGTGTGATTTTTCTGCGATCTGGCGGAAGCTTTGTGGACTGATTAAGGTTTATTCGCTTTCTCCAGTACATTGGGTAGGATTATGCCGTGCGGGGTCCTATCATCGCTTTGACGTTCCCGAGTCTTCGAATCTTCAATGGAACGGACAATGTGTTTCTATGCTTACCATCTTGTATTCATGACCATCCACCGCCATGTAGCATTATATTCCCCGACTTGTTGTGTACCACTTTTATAAAGCAGAGATATCCTGGGATACACATCGGAGTGGCCCGGGTTGTAATTGTACAAGAAATGTTACACACAACTGACTTGTACAGTGTGCATTTACAGTCTTCTGCTCATTCATCAGTAATTTCTTTCCAATACCTGGCTTCGTTCTGGCGCGAGACTGTAATCGCCAGGAGACCGGTCAGCACCTCATTGCCTTGTATACGAACAGACGGGGATAACTCACCAATCTCATTCGCATCGAACCGATACGACACCATCACCCACTTCTGCATCTTCATCTTCTTCACCCTCTTCTTGTTCATCCTCCACCTTAAGACTCTATCCCAAACACTAAACCTCTCCACGCACGTCAGAACGAACAACTCCCCTTGCCCGGCCAGCTTCTTTCCCTCCAGGACCTGAGGCAGGTTCGTGACGAGGTATTCGTCAGAGAAAGAACGAGGCTTGTAGAACATGAGGGAGACGACGGCGATGTCGGGTGGACGCCTGCCTGTTATGGTGGATGCATGAAGTGAGAGCCTATCGAGAGTGGTCTCGTACAGACCGATCTCGTTCGAAGACGTCGCAAAACCAGAAGGTGCGGCGAATGGGAACGGTATCGCTTCGTAGGAGGTCGCCAAAATGTTCTCGAGATCGACGAGCCAGGGATCCAGGCAAACTTTCCTCCTCGCCACCCGCCTACTCATCTCCGAACTCGGACACGGATATTTACCCTGATAGAGGGCAATATCCGTCGTCAACGCGTCCGTGAGCATGATCGATACGAAATCCGAAAGCCAGTGCGTAGGGTATCCAACTGCGTGCAGATGAACAAGGAGTTCGACGAATGCGGCGAGGCTGTTCGGGTATCGGACGTAAGTACGCATTCCAAACTCGTGTGTCTTCCCGGGAAGGATAATGGAGAAGAAGACACGGGTGAGCCAAGCAATGAGCTCCGGGCGGGTGGCAAGTTCATTGAGTGGGCGTGGTAGAGGGTTGGCGGCAAGCTTGGTGAGGTCCCAGACTGGTGACATCTTGAGTACACGGCAGCCGAAGTAACGCGGGATGTCCCTGACCCTCAGTAAAGAGTATCTGTGTACAGATCCGGTGAGAAAGACGAGAAAATAAATAGATGGTCTATATGAACGTCTTACGTGTAGGCAAACTCATCGTCATCGCGCCAGATTGGAGGGTTGAGCAGGCAGTTGGAACCAACTGAGCAGTCGGCGTCAGACTGAAGGCTTGGAACGACATACACAGCTGTATTGAATGGGCCGTGGGTGTAATCACTGGGTATAGAAGGTTGAGCTGCAGCAGTTGGACCGATGAAGAAAGGAGGAGACGTACGGAACATTGCTCAACCACATCCTCGTGAACGTCCTGGGAAAATGAGCTGGTCGATGCTGATCTCCCGAAGTCCTCATCTTCAACAGCTCTTGATTGAGTTCTCCACGAAGAACCTCGAGCTGGATGAGATCTTTCATGTCCTTCAAAGCTTCAAGTACGGCACCGAAAAATACCCAAGTGATCGAGAAAGACGGGGAATCCAGCACGTCGTTTCTTCCGAGAACCTCTCCCATACCCATGCGTTCGTTGAAGCTTTCAAAGGCGAGGACGGGATCGAACCCGCTTGTGTGCTTTGCAGGATATCCGCTAGTATGATCAAGGTAGGCGTCCTGTATGTAAGCTAGGCGATGAACATCCAACCTCCCAGAAAAGAGGCAAACACATACGAAAAGAGAAGGGTTGGGCTTCCAAGTCTCGCGAATCTCTGCCTGGGCCTGTAAGAACCATGAGTAGCTACACCAGAACAGATGAATAGTATGCGAACCTGAGCACCTAGTTCACCCAGCCTAGCCGCTCGGGAACCGTCAACAGAATCTCCAGACTTGAAAGCCCGAGCAAGTTTCCACGCCCCTGCCATCGCAGTATGTCTCTTCCAAAGCTCCTTCGGCGGTATGAATCCCCTAACCTTCTTGTACAACGTCTTCTCCTCTATAATCTTCGCTTCCAGAGTTCCATGTTCGAGCTCGCCCATCATCTCTACCACCCTCTCTTTCGTTTTCTCGATAAACGCAGCTCTTCCAGCAGGATCCGTCGGCACGACTGGAGGAGAACCATCTGGATTAGTTAGGTTCAGTCCAAGTTTGATGATATCTGCGTCGCTTTGTTGATCAAGAGATCGTCGCGCGGCTAGGTCACGTTCGGCCAAGGGGTTGTGCGCCGCGTAGCCCGGAAATACGCCGGCAGCGGCTGCTTGTTTAATGTCGGCACGGCTGGCTCGGTACTTCTCATCGCTGAAGTGTTCAAGCATGATGCCCGTGGTCTTTTTTGGACAGTTGGCAATCCAGTAGTCTAGCGACGTTATAATGCTGGGGATGGATTCGGAAACGAGATGGATCCAGGAGGGAAGAGTAGGAGAAGGTGACGACAGTCGTTCGCGGAGGCTTTTGACGTGTTTCATAAATCTGTGGGCTGATTAGAATCAAATAGACCAATTTACGCCATGGGAAGTGATACCGATGATAGCAGTACGCTGGAACAACCATAGCAGTATAGACGTAGAACAAGGTCGCCTTGATCTCGGCGGTTTCTTCAACACCAGGTGCATCATTGAGCAAGCTATCGAGGAGAAGGAGGACGATCAAGTCGCGCGAAAGTGCTGTAGGATGTATGTCCAAGAGTGTGAGGTGTACTCTGAATTTCGCCTGCTTCGTCTTTGGCAGTGTCTTGTATGCTTGATGAAGACCTATGGTTGAAGCAAATACATGACGCCCTACAGTGTCAAACAGTTAGCGTACACCAAAGATAGTAAAGACTTGCACATAGAAAAGTGGACCGACCATCGCCTACTCCTCCGAACAGAAATGCGAGTTTCGACAAGCGCTCTCCAGAGAAAGTCGAAAGCTTCAGTGGAGGTGAAGGATGTTTATCTTCTGTGCCATAGTCGTGAATGATCGAAATAGGATTATCGTGCGATATCTTGATGTAGAAGTGGAGTCAGCGAGCAAATATAGTGGTACCAAAGGTATGCTTCTCACCGAATAATATTCCATGATCGCCATCCTGTTAAGATGATCGTGAACGTGGTTCTTGCAACTAAGGTATGCGAAAATACGTACGGTCTGGATTTATATATTGGCAGTCGCGCGAGTCTCGCCCTAGCATCAGTGACGCCTTTTGTAATCTTCTCGGACTCGCTCTCTGTCTGTCTCCACTCGCTCCAAGCTCTCAGCAGCTCATCGTTCTGAGATCGCTCACTCAGCTCCTTCAACTTAACGATTACCTTAGAAGCATCCTCGGCCTGTAAAAAGCGATATGACAGGCGTCCAGATCTAATTCCAAAGCGAAGTGTCCTAGCCAGCCTGATTGAAAGTCGGTCTAGGAGAGCGCCGTTTCGTCCGTCTTCGGCGAGAAGAAGTTTCAAAGAGCGGACTGAGGCGAGGAAACACGCAGTGTAGTCTCCTGCTTCAAAGAGCGCAGCACTCAGATTGGAGGGGTAGACAGGATCGGTTGGAGCTTCTTTCTCAGCCTATAGAGATCAGGGATGTATATGAGTGAAGTAGTTTGGGTTGTGGAATGGCAAAAAAGGTGCATATAGCATTTAATTGGCGTCGAAGCGCCTTTAACAGCGACGATCAAGATTTAAAGCTTGATGGGATGTGCTTCTACTTGACCAAGGATAATATCTTACCTGAGCATACAACTTGGAAGCTCTACGATGTCCGGAATAGACGAAGTCAGCGTGAGTGCCACACGTTTGCATTCGAAATGTGTCGAGTTTCGACGCATGAAACAGACTTACTCAGTGAACCGACCAGCTTTGAAGTGCGTATTACCTTGAGCTTTTAAGTCCACTGGGTCCATGATGCGTATGTACAGGACGGAACCTACTCAAAGTACGAGATGGTGGAGAAGAAAGACGCGTCGAGTGGCAACGCCAAGAAAACGCGACGATCGTCTGCCACGGCAATTCCCGTTGACACCGCGTCGTGTCTTGGTCGCGTCACCGACCGTCCGGCCGCAATCGAATAAGTCAACCACCCTCAAAGTACATACTCGTTCAGAACCAGGTCAGAACTGCCATGGTGGCTACGTGCTGTGCGCTGCCTTACACACGCATGTGCAACCAATATCAGATATCCCGTTGCGAGAGATGCCGTTGTATCCGTCCATTAATTAAGGAGCGAAAGTGGCATTGTCGATAACGACAATAAATACAAATTGTCCGTGAAGAATATGGACGTAGATAAACATGACATTTGTAAGGAATTATCAAGTCGACAACATTACGAGTCGTTGTTGGGATCCTTCGGGTCAGTGCCTGAATCGATGATCACATTTTCTATCGTCAGTACCCTCGATTGCCATGCCCTGCATCGCGTACGACTCACCGCATGCACTTTCGTGAATATCGAATTCCGTGTCGTCTGTGGGAGTCAACTGTGTCACAGTCGCACCCGTGTACCACTGTAGACACCCACATTGACCGCACGAGCCGTTAAAAATAACAAAGGCAAAGTCAGCAAAGCGAATCTAACATGTGATGACGAAGAGAGACGTGAGCCATTTCCGCACTCACCTCGTAATGTCCATCTACCCTATCCCCATAGTTCACTTGTACATTCCCAGATTGGGAGTGCTGTAATATCCCTGCGGTCATAACAACCTGTCTTCCAGGACTGACAGTGAACGTCGTCGACTTTGAAGTCACAGTCGTTGTACCCGATTCGGAACTTGCTCCGCCGCCGATGGAGACACCCTCGAAGGAGATGCCTAGGTTAGCGTTGACGGTGAATGTGGTGGTAGTCGACGTAGAGCCGCCGATCGTAACTGTTTTGGCCTCAGTACCACCGTCACAGCTGATTTAGCACATATAAAGGACGAGGCTGGTTAATAAACCGGAGGACCCAACAACGGAGAAAGGGAGGGGGACTGGTCATGGCACGGAGATGAGGTTCTAAACGTACTTGAGCTGCGCATCACCGATGGCGACAAATGGACGGACGTCTGGATTATTGACAATGTTGATGAGAGTGCATCTGTCGGCATCCCGGACGTTGGGCGAGCCTAACAAATCATGAATGAGCACCATACACTCTCCAATCACTCTCTGTGAACGGGGAAACGTACCAGCAGCACCAGGGCAAGAAAGTAGGAGGTCAGTGTCGGTCGGCGTGGTATCACGAACGTCGAACGATGGGGCGCAAGATGCGTGACCGAGAAGCGCAAGAACAAAGAATGCAGAAGATAACATTCCGAATACCGTTATGGATGGGAATCGACGAAGAGATAATTGAAATAAGTGAATTGACCCAAGAAAGAGTGTGCGTGAATGATTGGCTAGAGGGACTCCTCCCATCGAGTACTTATACTCTTTCTGAGATGAGCTCGATGACTGGCCGGGTATGCCAAGGAAAGCAAAATTGCAGATAGAAACTGATAGAAAGGCACATTTTCGAAGACAAGTCTTGACCTCGAAACGCTGATGGTCGCTATTCCAAGCGTCGGTCTAAAGTCGACTCGATGAGCCGAGTGGGCTCTCACTTGAGTTAGTGTAAGCGTACAGAGGGCAGTTGTCACTGATGGGTCTCGAAAGATAGATTTCCTGTACAAAGCACACGACTGTGGAGCTGCCACAAGGCAGTATGATTTGGCCATAGGGTTGACGGTGGCTGTACGAGAAATATCGCATTCACCGCGGATTCATTGATTACCGAGGTACAGGAGAAAATACCCTTTTCTCGTCGAGAATCACTCCTATCTGACTCCTAACTCAGGCGTAACGATGAAGAGAATTATGAGCAATTATATAAGTAAAGAAAAAAGAAGTGAGATGGCGTCAGTGGGCACGGATCATACCAGAGAATGGTGCCAAGAGAATGATGCTGGAAGCTATCCATTCACAAGGCAATACCCGTCCCGTACGGCAAAAAACAGCTGATGGTAAAACACTGGAAAAACTGTGTCGCTAGGAACGCGCACAGAGATAACTTCTGCAGCGACCACGACTGGTCAGGTAAGAAAGGAGTCAGTAGGGCGACAATCAAGATATCGGGAATGACACACACTAAAAAAGACCAAGAGCCGCCCTGGTTGGTCCCCGCGATGGCAAAGCAAAAGATGGGGACAAACGTACGGAGCGCATCATCACGAAAACCCAGCGGGCAAACCAACTCTATGACACAACACATTCGTCTAGTGAGCTTTACGTGAGGGTCCCTATCAAATGGAAGAGCCTTTCTGGCAGAATGCCCAGAAGGAGCCTTCGGAAGGCTGCGTGATACAAGACAGCAAGAGACGCAGTGAAGCCGCCGTGTGATTGATGATGCACCATATGCCCGCGAAATACCATATGTTGGACGATCAGGTTCTGACAAGACCGGACGTGACCTTAGAAACAACGTGGTAGAAGCACGCCAAGGTCGCATGGCTGAAGGGAAAGCGGTCAAGGGTATGTACATAGAGTCGAAGTGGAAGTTGAGGTAAAGGAGTCACGGCCCGGGGGGAGGTGGAAAAGAGAGCAGTTGAGCCAAGTCATCGGGTCGTATATTGGTCCACTGATCTTAACCTGTAGTTCTGGCGTCCAAGTTGTGTCCCCAACTTTCAGAAAATGTTACGCACTATTAGTTGTTGCTGAGATCTTGGACCCACGCACAACGTTTGCCAGCATCAGCTTGAGTGTCACCGCAACGCCTCGAGCCGGTCGGAGCTTTAAATTGGTCGGAGCCTGACTTATCGCTATCAATCAGTCTCCGCTCTATACCATAACTCTGGTGTCTGCGACACAACGTCGTGCACAAACTCGCTAGCACATAGTCAAGCCCCAGTTCGTTCTCCTTGTGCACTCTCCGTTTTGTGCTTGGTTTTCGCCTTTCCGCAACAGGTTGCTCACAATACTACACTCGGTCATCTCCGCGATTCATCAATCAATGTCTGGTGTCCTCGAGTACCCACCAATCTCACTGCAGGAGGGTGAGTTTTCCCTTCCGTGCCAATGTTGTCTCATTATGTAGCCTGTTCTCATTCTCATTTTTGTCTCTCCAAGCGCAATTGTTGCGACCAAAGGAGCGTTATCTACCCACAGAGATTCTCTCTAAGATCTTTCTTGAACTCATCGACATGGAATCCAGCGCATTTCAAGGCGATCCCCCGCCAGCCCCACCGTCCAGCCCATCGATCCGCCCGTGGACATCTTTCTCTCCTGTAGCCACGGTTTTGGAGCGCGTCTGCAGACGGTGGCGAGACATCATCCGGCACACTCCGCGCCTGTGGACGAATATCAAAGCCTGCCCTCGGTCTGCAGATATTCGAGACTCGAGGACAGCCTCTCTTCTTGAGGCCTCCGAGAAGTGGCTCGCTCGGTCGGGAAAGCATCCTTTGGTGGTCGTTGTCAGAGCCAAGCCGATATTTTGGCGCGTTCCCGAGCGTTTCGATTCCATTAAGTTGTTCTTTGCGATGTTATGTCGACAATCCGCTCGTTGGAAGGAGATAGAATTCGTAGTCAACCACTTCGATGTCTTCCCGGAGCTTGATGGAGGATGTTTCCCCATTCTTGAATCCTTGACCATTCGCACGACAGCATATGTCCCGGGGTACACTATACTACGATCCACCCATTTCATGCAATCTCTAAAGACCATGCCGAATCTTCGCTCTGCGGACATCGAAGATCTTCAATTGTTGGAGTGGATACTTCCATGGTCACAGTTGACGTCTCTTCGACTAAACAATACCCTACTCGGCCCGGACGACAGAGGCACGTTCCCTACGAGGAACTATATCCTCAACGTTCTTAGTGAATGCTCCAATCTGAGAACATTGCGACTCTCCCTCTTCTACAAGGGCCTCGACTGGCCGGTCAATAACCGCGTGGTTCTGCCCCACTTACAGACGATGACCCTCCAACTTCGCTCTCCTTTCGACTACTACTCACTCATGCGTTATGTTGATGTGCCGCAGCTTTGCCTCCTTCAGATCGTTTTCCGCGATGACGCATGTAAAAATTCTGTTCAACACTGGGATAGCTTCCGACGCGTACTACCGCCACACATTCCCAGTCTAAGGATATTCAGCATGCCGCCAATGGAGCTCGCAAAGGACCACCCTGAGGTCCATCGCTTCAATAGGAGTATCTCCTCCATTCTCCTTCCTGCGACCGACCTCCGCGTGCTCGAGTGCCGAACTCCTCAAATCACGCCAGATTTCCTCAAAGCACTCCTCCTTCGATTTTCTCCCACCGGTCGCCTGCTATCGGGACAGAACCCTGGACTGCTCGAGATCAGGGTCGTGCGCGTGCACTTCTTGGACGATCTGTCCAGAATGTCGAAGGAGGAGGTCCGTCTCATGGTGGGACTATGGTTGGATGTGATCGAGTCGAGGTGGTGGTTGCCGAACGGAGCCCTTGATGGTGGAAATGACCGCATTGGAAAGGTGAGGAGGTTGGAGGCAGTCGATTTGGAACTGTGGGGGGATGGATTCAAAACGGATATTGAGACAGTCCCGGAAGATTTACGGGCGCGGTATAGGGCGTTAAGAGACGACGGTTTCAGGTTCAGCATCAAGAACAGTGTCCTCGATCTCGTGCGTATTGCCTTGGTTTTGATTTCGGACATGTACTGAAACGGATATCGCTTTGCTATTTCTCGTTTTAGGATCCGTTTGAACTTGAATGATGCAATCTCAAACCCTGTTGGGACATATAGCCAACGATGAAGTCGCTTCGTTATTTACTTTTCGCCTTCTGTCCGTATGTTTTACGACCCTTCCACCGCTGTGGCGCTCAATGAGGCACACAGGCGCTCGTGGCATGACACTAGTAGTTCTTCCCCCCTCCAACGTAAAACATGAAATCAGATGCGTTGTAGAATAAATATGCGAAAGGAGAGAGTATAGTATGCAGCAGTGCAGGCAGCAATTAAAAAGCATCTAACAGAGAAAGGAGAGCAATATAAAACCATGAAGCTTGTAACATAGAACATAGAAGAAAATTCAGTATCCATCCGTCCGTTTATCGGTCCACGATTTACCCCAAGAGCGATTCATTAGTGTTTAGTCCTCTTCCACATCTTCATCCTCGTCGAGATCCAACAATACTTCCGAGACACCCCTATACAAACTTCTCGCGCCTTCCTCCTCGACGAACCAACCCTTCACGACCTTCCTCGCCAGCTTCTCCAGCTTCTCAACCGCCATCTTCGCCACTACATCTCCACCAACACTATACATCGCCTCAGTCGCGATGGCCATCTTTTCTTCTTGGCTGAACGGAATGAAGGGAAGAACCGAGGTGACGCGGGAAAGGAGTGATGCACCGAGTCGGTCGGATACTTTTGGACGGAGCATATCTGCGAGGCGGATGTAGTCTTTGCGAGACATAGTGGTTGAGGTGTTAGATGACGAAAGGCTGGATTGGTACTGAAAGACGGTGTCATGGCCGATATTAGAGGTACCGATCCAGATTACCTTGCGGACATCTATGTGACGATCCCCGGCTTGAGGAGAGCAGCGACCTGGACGAAAATTCAGGGAAATTCTTCGTACGGAACCCAATGAGAAAGCTTACCGATCTCCCATGGCATAAGCAGTGAATACAGGGCTTTTGGGTCTTCGGTCTTCTCGATCTCCTGCATAAGGTGTCGGTACAATTCCACTTTGGAGCGTAGGGAAGGTATAAGTACTTACGTCAAGCACGACCACGCATCGCTTCCCTTCATTCTCGAGCAGGAACTGCGTAAGCGTATATGACGAGGGCTCCTAAACAAGAGTCAAGCCGGTTCAGTTGTGGTATTGTAGTAAGGGAAGACATGACAGACCTCGTAAGGGCTCATAGAATACGACTGCCAGATATCATGTGTCGACCTCAACGTTGTCATATTGACCGTGTGCGTCGGCACATCCAGTAGATTCCCGAACTTCCTCGCCAACAGACTCTTTCCGTGTCCACTAGGTCCACAAAGCAGAACAACGATCGGTGCGACAGACAACATCCTCGAATGCGCATTAAGGACCATGAAAAGCTGTTCAAATGCCCTATCCTGCCCTACGATGTCGAACCTCACTTTCGTCAGTGGCCGGAAGAATGAGCGATGAATCAAGGCCGATGTTTTCCTCGTATGCGCTGCGTCTGCTCTTGTAACATAGTACCTTGTTGCCGGATCCATACTTTCCAGCACGTCTGCTAAGACCGAGGATGACGAAGACAAATTCTCTGCTGAGGGTGTACCGCCGACAGCGGCACTACTCCTCCTAGAGGACCCCGTGGACCCGATGGGCAGAGTCAATCCTTTAGGGTCGGCTCCATGGGCGAGCAAAATCTTGACGATATCTACTCTATGTTTCAGCTTATCATTCCCTACAGCGAACGCTAACGCGCTCTGTGGACCAACTTCATCATTGGGTCCCACTTCTCCAGACTCCAAGACTCTCCTGACCTCCTCAGGATTATCGCTCGCGATGGCGAACATGAGCGTTGGTTGAGGTGTAGCGATGGCATGCATGGAGTGGTGGGATAGTGCTGGTGACGGCATTGGGGCTGGCGATGACGGAAGTGATGGCGAGGCGAATGGTGAAAGGTGCTGCGAGCGAGAGGAGGGACGAGAAGCTGGCAGGGATGCCGAAGTACGGTTGTGCGCAGATATACGATCGAACGTTGGGTGACGGAGAGGGTGGCGAATGGTGGTGTCGTCGAGATCGGCGCGGGAGAGGTAAGAATAGCGGCTGGATGTGGTCGGGTCATCGTCACCAGTGTCGAAGCCATTATGGTTATCGTCGTCGTCTTCTTCTCCTTCAGAGTGCTCAGACTCGTGGATTATAGGCTCGGATAGTCTACTTGTTGAACGCGAGTATGAATGAAGGGAAAGGAGTGAAGAGACGGAGTTGCGCCACGTCTGAGAATGGTTCGGTGGTGCACTCTGTAGTGGGAATTCGCGTGAATGTCGAGTCTCAGGTGCGAACGCTCCGGAACTTCGGTGATCTTGTAGGTGTAGTGACTGTGTTGGTGGGTTAGAGTAAGAAGTACGAATCGTCGGTCGGGTCGTAACAGTGTCGTGAGCATGTGAAGATATAGAAACCAGACTATTGCGCTGTGATTGAGGACCGGGTATGTATGGAGGTGAAGACGAATGCGAATGCGAAGACGATGGTTGAATTGCTGAGAGCTATGGTCGTCGCAGCGTGAGTGCAGGTCGCTCAGTGCTATAAGTCGGGAACGTACCAGTGGATGTCCCGATAATGAGCCTGATGATACACTAGAAGAAGAAATAGATGGGTTTTGTTGATGCCCTGAGCAAGGGGGGGAAGCCGTCAGTTTGGTTCGACTGTCGAAGGGCACTGATCGGCCTCACCAGATGAAGATATGGTACTAGCACGTCTAGAGATCGACTCAAACACAAAAGATTGCATAGACTGTCCCTGCTCCATCAGCATTTCATTCCACTATCCGACGAGAGAAGGGGAAACGCACCAGACGAAGAGGCTTAAGTACGCTCCGACCCTGGCCCGGCAGCGGACTAGGTAGAGGACTATGGCCCAAACCCTCCTCCGGATCAAGAGCAGATGACAGAAAAGCCGCACTACCCGGTGTCCGAAGATCAACTTCAGCACCACCGGGACCGGCACTATTGGAATGAGAAGAAAACACATCAGCGACGCTCGTGCGACGTGAGGGTCCTCGAGATTTCTTGACGTCGATAGCGCGACCCTTGAACGAATGTCGAAACCCAAAGGGAACCTTCCTGCTGCCACCATCTGACGCCTGATCCAAATCAGCCCCGGCCCCGATCCCGGTTTCCCTCCCCTTCCCTTTGTCGTTGGACGAAATCGCGCTCAAGGCTGAACTTGGTCTGGAGCTTTCCCTGCTTTCTGTCTTCGGCACTGGCGGCGTGAAGACGGGTTGACGGTATGCAGAGGGCCCTGCAGCGGAGGAACTCTGTGGAGGTCGGTTCTCATCCGTCATTCCCACATGTGACCGTAGTCCGACAGCAGACTGAGAACGCTCGAACGAGGACGAGTCAGGCGATGGGGACGGAGATGCAGAGGCTGACGGCTGTATGGAGGCAGAAGAGGTGGCATACATGCTCTGGAGAGCATCGCCCAGTTCACTCGCGCGTCTTGTGCGATCCTCGACGGCGGCAACCGTCGATGGTTGCGCAGGGGTAGAGTAGGCGGCGTACATGCTCTGAATGGTGTCATCCTCCGCGTCACGTCGTGAGAGGCTTGATGCTATAGAGGAAGCGATTGAAAGCCGAGAGGGTTTTAACGAAGAGGGAGATAATGACGAATCTAGACCGTAGTCCGCGTACATGCTTGAGACAGCGTCGTACTCGCCATCCCGCTTCGACAGATCACCGGACAGCGACGAAGATGCAGAGAAGCGTGAGGGTTTCGAAGGATAGACAGATGTCGTGGTCTGTGGGCTGGAGTCAGAAAGCGTGGCCTGGACGGTCTTTCCCTGTGCAGCCTGCGTGGACATCTCTCCCACTGGCGAGGAAGAGGTTGAAAAGTGGGATAATATGGAAGGAGAAGGAGACGACGCTTCGACCTTGAAGTTAGAACGTGTGTCTTGGACAATGTCGTCATGCCTGTCCTTTCCTGGAGGATCTCTTGCCGACGAGGAAGAAGCGGAGAGACGCGAAGGTTTCGGAGAAGAAGGGGACGACGACGCCTGCAGGCTGAGGTTGGAATGCCTGGTTTGGACTCTGTTACCGACTGTGTCCTGTATCGACAGATCTTGAACCGATGAAGACACTGAGAAACGAGAAGGTTTCGATGGAGAGGGCGATGGTGACGACTGTAGGCCGTACTCTGCGTACATACTCGAAACAGGAGTATTCACTGCATCCACCCTTGACAGATCTCCGGTTCGTGAGGAAGACGCAGAGAAACGGGAGGGTTTCGTATGAGAGGGAGGTGACGACTCCTGGAGACTGAAGGTCGAGTGCCTACTCTGAACGGTATTGTCCACCGCGTCCTGCCTCGACTTGCCACCGGCCAACGAAGACACCGAGGAACGAGAAGGTGTCGATGGAGAAGGCGATGGTGATGAGTGTAGGCCGTACTCTGCGTACATACTCGAGAGCGCGTCATTCTCAGGGTCCGTCCTTGACGTATCTCCGGTCTGTGAGGGTTTCAAAGGAGAGGGGATCGACGATGCCTGTAGACTGAAGTGGGAAGGTCTAGTCTGGACGGTATTACCCTGTGAACCCTGACCCGACAGATCTCGAGCCAAAGAAGACATTGAAGAACGGGAGGGCTTCATTGGAGAGGGGGGTGACTGCAGGCCATAATCTGCGTACATACTGGACACAACGTCGTCCTCGGCATCCTGTCTTGTCATATCTCCACTTAGTGAGGAAGAGGCCGAGAAGCGCGAGGGTTTCACAGGAGAGGGAGAGGGAGATGCTTGAAGGTTGAGGTTGGAATGAACGATCTGGGCAGTGTCAACCTCGGCGTCATTTCTTGAAAGATCTCCGACCAGTGAGGAAGAGGTCGAGAAACGGGAATGTCTCGACGGAGAAGGGGACGATGACGCCTGGGGATTGGAGCTTGAATGTACCGTTTGAACCGGATCACCCTGCGTACTCTCTCTTGGGAGACCTCCAATCTGCGCAGACGAGGCAGAGAAACGGAAAGGTTTTGGGGGAGAGTGAGAGGGAGATGACAATGCCACTATACTGAAGTCGGAGAGCATCGTTTGTACGGTGTCGTCCTCTGCATTCATCATTTTTAGAGTTCCGGCCAGCGAGGACGACGCCGACGAACCAGAACGTTTCAGAGAAGGGGGAGATTTCGACGACCGAGAGCTGGAGTGAGAATGTATAGCCTGGAAAGTATCCTCCTGTGCATCTTGTCTGAGGGGATCGGCGGCCACGGAAGAAGAAGTCGAGCGCCTGGCGGAAGAAGGTGGTGGAGAGGAATCCAGGCCGTAGTCCGCGTACATACTCTGTAGAGTATCGTCCGCTGTCTCATACTCGAACGAAGCGTCCTCTTCAATCTCAAGCTCGCGCTCCTCATCATGACTCAACTCCGACAGAGCCTCACTTTCTACGACTTCATCCTCATCCTCATCCTCATCGTCGCCATATGCCCGCTCTACCTCATAGTCATGCTCTACCTTCGTCTCCGATCCCACAAGGAACTCAGCCTCTACCTCAACTCTCGCCTCCGGCTCCGCCACAATCTCCTCGTCGCCACCCGAAAGCCTCTTACTAGCAGAAAGCGACGGTCCAGGCCCAATCGTAAGTTCGGAAAGTGCACGTCCTCGAATTGTGGTCACTGTGATTGCAGGCGAAATTTCCGCATCATGTTGAGGAGAGAGTTCATAGTCTGACCGATGCGCATCCTGTGACGGAGGTGGCGACGGTGTCGGTGTTGGCAACGACGAGACCGTCTTCGGAGGAGACGGAGCAGACAAAGCGGCACGCGCAGCGAAGGTCTCTTTCAGATCTTGAATGACGGCCGTACGGGGGGTAATAGGGCGGGAGAGGGATTCAAGGCCTGGAGGGACGGGAAAGAGGAGTTTGGTGTGATCGGCTGAGTCGAATGAAGTGGAGAAAGTATCTTCAAGGATCGAGGAATCGCCTTCAAGGTCGTAAGAGTCGTCTTCGGGAAGATAAGAATCCTCTTCAGCATCGAAAGAGTCGCCGTCCGGGGCATCGGAGTTGCCTTCGACAATTGGAGAACCGACTTCGAAAACGGAAGAGTGACCTTCGACGGCGACAGAATTGTCTTCGTTGACGTTGACGGAGAGATCACCTTCAAGCATGTGCGCATCACCTTCGGGGTTCGAAGGTCTGCCATCTTGGGGGGAGGGAACGCTCTCGACGATGGATGGATGGTTTTCAAAGGTGGCAAACTCGTTCTCCACGACGGGGGATTCTCTCTTGCCGAAGGTAGAGGTGGCTTCTGGGATGATGGCGGAGTTCGTTGTGGGCACGGAGGAATAGGCATGATCCTGTTCGTGCAAACGTGGCGATTCTTCCTCTTCCCGAGTGTGGCTGAAGCTCTCTGGTGCGGAGGGTGAGCATTCGGAAATGGGGGGATGGTCCTCGTCCTGCACGCGCGAATGTGACGAATCTCCTTCACGAACATGTTCGGAATTGGCCTTCACGGACTGGACCCCCTCCACGACGGACTCAGGCTTGTGGTATGCAATTTCCGAGCCCATCACTGATTGCGTTTCTTCTTCAGCGTACATAGAGGGAGAGAACGAGCGAGAACTGGAATCCAGTGCACTAGGTCCCATCGAGAGCGGTTCGTCATCTCTCACCGCCGATAGCTGCGGCGAATTGTGTGCACTATGCATCAGAATTCTCGACGAAGGAGACCCAAAGGGCGAAGACAATAAGTCGAACATGGATGAGTGCCTGTACGCAGGACGTGGAGGTGAAAGCGCGAACGGTGTTGGTCCCCAATTATCCGCATATCCTGAGTCGATGGAATCTTCCCGGTGGAGTGAGCCATCGTATATTCCTTCGGCTGGGAAAGGAATGGGCGGACCAGATATATCTACGGGGGATAGAAGACCGAGTGACCTGCGATGAGCATTGTCGTGGATGTCCGAGTCCACGGATTCGAGAGAGTCGGGAGATGGGTTCTCTTGGCGTGCCGTTGGCTCGTCGAGTTCGTCTGGTTCCCCAACCGGACTTTCCTCCTCCACTTCGCCCTCGACTTCTACTTCTACTTCGGCTTCATCTTCACCTTTGCCTTCACTATCATCTTCGACTTCAGCCTCTCCTTCGTCGGAACCATGACCGGATTCAACCTCTCCTTCGTCGGAACCATGACCGGATTCAACCTCTCCTTCGTCGGAACCATGACCGGAATCAGGCGACCCTGAATCCGACGACGCCTCGGACCCATTCTCATTGCTAGGACTCTGATTTGGCTCTGGCGACGAAGAGTACGGCGAATAATCTGGCCCTATAACATCCGAAAGTGCGAGCAAAAGGCTGGCCATCCGAGGCGAACGTGGCGAAGAAAGGACGGAAGACGGAGAGTCGACGGTGACAGCGGGGAGGATAGGTTGTGTTCCATGGCGAAGATCGGAATGTACAGGTTTCGAATCTCGAATAGTAGGCGTGCTTTTGATCTTGACTTCGTGCAAGAAGTTGCAGCCATCCGCGAAATAGCAGCGACCTTGCTGATAGAACGGACATGGCCGCGCTGCACGTTTTTTGGAGTCAGTTTTGTGAAAATGTCATAGCTTGGAATAAGTGCATACTCTTGACCTTCCATGGGGGGTCAGGGAAAGACATCAGGGAGGCATTGAAGTAAGGACGGGGAGGAAAAAAGGAGAGTCGGGTAAGTTGAATGGAAAGAGCGAGTAGTAACCGCTTCTGTTCTGTGGGCGTCTGTTGTTCCGTTGTTTGCTTCCGGCCCTCAGGTGGCACCAGTGTGGCCCAGTACATAGGTTACTCGGCCACCGACCTTTACCCGGGTGTGCCTGAGAACATTTCACAGAATATGCAACGATAGAAATAGGTAGAGACTAATTTAAGGACCAAGGATATACAAGATAGCAAACGCTGGCTTCCAAGAAGATTAGCCTTCACTCATTCTCGGAGGCGTTCTGAAAGTAGGGATGTACGAGACGAACCAAGGGTGGAAACATCAGTATAGGTGTCCTAAATGAGCAACAAAAAACTCCTCACCAACTCAAGGATACGATCCTTTACGCTGAACAGGAACCCGCCCTCCTTCAACGCCATGTACCTCTTGCGAATCTGTTCCTCGACCCTCTCATTCCCCATCTCGATCTCGTGCCCCCATGGTCCAATATCGAACGCTCGCAGCTTCTGCACATTATTGTCGCCAACTAGCACACCTTCCGGCAACCACCACCTCGACTCAGCCACGTCCAACAGTAGCCCCAAGAGGCGGTTGATTGGCTCCATGGGGGAGTCAAACAACGGCTTCTCGCCACAAGATGGCAACACCCTAATCTCCACAAGCCTGGTGTTCTGTCCGGAGGCTAATTTATCGGTAGGTGTGAACCGTAGGATGAGAGAGCTGAGAAATTCTGGTATGATTTCCGATGTATGACATTCGAGTACGCGGAGGTTGGTCGCAGGTAGCAGAATAGGAGAAATAGTGATGACGGGGAGGTATTGGTCGATGAACGGATGTGACTGTGAAGCACCCATAGATGCTAGACTCAACGTATCCAGAGTCGCGACACGCCCCTTGACCGTGTTCTTAAACATATCCCAGCTCTGTGAGAGCTCGTGCCAGTCATGGCGGAATCGGATGTGCAGAAGGCGAAGGCAGGGTGCTCGTATGAAACGCAGGAGATTCTCGCAAATGGTTTGTGTATCAACAAGGATACGGAGGGTTTGTAGACAGTGCAGATCAACATCAACAGGTATGGTGTGTGCCTGGGAAAGATCGATGGGGGCTTTGTTGCATATCAGCTTGAGTTCTAGATCTTTCAGGCTACTGTACTTCCTGAGGACATCGAGGATAGCGGTCTTCGAAGACAATCGAATGGTGTCGCTTCGTCCAAGATTGAAATTGTCTAATCGGAGTGCAGTCAGCTGTGCCCATGGAAGAGGCCAAGCGAGCAACTCTCCATCTTCGATGAATACTTTTCGAAGTTTCGGGGCGGTCTCTAGAGCGCGCATGAACTGAGGGGATCGTGGGAGTATTTGGTTTGGGGTATTAGACATCGTGTGGACGGTCAAGGATTCAAGAGCAGTGAAGCATCCTTCGTCAAGTGCAGGGAATACATCGAATTGGCGGAGCACGAGGGTCACATCGCGCCAACGAGAAGAATGCTTGCAAAGCATGGTGAGCAGTGCTCGAGTAGGATCGAAACGCTCAGGAATGCGCCAGGAGGGTGTCGTGGCCGTAATATCAAGCTTCAAAGGCAGAACTCCTGACCGATCTAAACATTCTCTCGCTATGTGGAGAATAGATGAAATCGATGTGTAGCGAAGGTCTCTATTGTAGGGGAGAATTAGAGTGATATTTGTCCAGAGTTGAGGAATGGAGCGAGCAATTGTTTGCCACCGCTTGCATACCTGCGCCAGGCTCACAGGGGAGGAGGGAGCCACTGACGTAAACGACAGAGGCGGCGGTAGAACGCCATCATGATGTTGTGCAGGCTTCTCGTTGACGAACTCAATGAATACCATGGCTAGTATCTCTGACGGAAGACAAATTTCACTCCCTATGTATGGGCCTGGGGATGGCGTCGGGTGGCTCGTAACTTCCACGGGGCCATGAACCTCGCCGTCAATACAGGGGGCACCACCCATTGAGGGCTATATAGAAGAAGAGTTTTAGTATATTAGTGTTTGAGTAGAGCAGTTTAAGTAGTTCGCGAACGAGGGGGGAACGTTACCTGGCGCGCTGGTCGTTGAAGGAGCTCGAGAGAGAAGTCCAAATTGAAAATAGGAAACAACAGACCTACTTATGGCAACTTCCGGGCTTCCTCCGAAAGGCGAAGTCGATTATCTGTGTCTTGGCTGTGATCAGAACAACAACACACTATCGGCCTCACGGTGAATGGCAGCACTTGCTCGCCTTGCTCGTCTTACACTCTACTCAGGACCTAACTGCTCTCTTTGTGACGTACGTTCTCCAATGGCCTCTTTGTTATAACGCGTTCTAACTAATCTGTGCCCATATCTTCGATATTTAGGTCGCGAAAGCCGAGCTCGCCAAAGTGAGGCAAACGGTACGTTGACCGTAACAGATTGTTCATAACTCCTGCGCACATGTCTATCTCTATCTCGCCCCTCATACATCACAATCTTACGGGTACGGTCGACTCGACAGCGGCCATTCACGCTCGACGTAGTCAACATTCAAGACCCAGGACAGGAACGCTGGAAGAAGAAGTATGTTTGGTGGATTCCGGCATTACATATCGACGGGAAAGAAGTCGTGAAAGGAAGGTGGGACGCGAGCAACGTGACCTCGGCGCTGGACGAGTGGGAGAAGAGTCAAGCCGAACGGGAGGAGAGTCAGGTCTCGGAGAACCAGTCGAACACCAAGGCGCCAGGGAAGTAATAGGCGGAGTCATGTATGAAGGTGCGCCGGGCGCAGGTTATGATAGTGGTGCCGTTGGTGGCAGCTCTACTCTTGGATATGTCGCCCACAATTTCCAGCAAGATATGCATCTGCATGCGTACGCTTCCACTTCGCACTCGGACCTTTCCTACGA
Organism: Stereum hirsutum FP-91666 SS1; assembly: GCF_000264905.1. Taxonomy (NCBI): domain Eukaryota; kingdom Fungi; phylum Basidiomycota; class Agaricomycetes; order Russulales; family Stereaceae; genus Stereum; species Stereum hirsutum. The sequence goes on from NW_006763133.1 coordinate 953,842, forward strand.
ATACATCCTCGACGATGCCCTTGGCTCTGAATCTCTAGACACCTCATCTCTGCCCAAAATTACCAATCGCTGCTTCAACTGCGGTTCTCCCTCTCACTCCGTCCCAGCTTGCCCAGAAACTCGCGACCATGCCCTTATTTCCCTTTCGCGTCAGATATTCGAGTTCTTGCGAGCAGGCCGTGGCTATGACCCTAGTCTCACGCTGGCCGCTGCAGCGGAGTGGAAACGGTCTCACCTTCAATATCTGGATGAGTTCGTACCGGGGGTGATTAAGGGTGAAACGTTACGAGACGCTTTAGGGCTCAAGGAAGGAGATGTTGGTGAGCGTGTGCCTTGGCTTGAGAACATGGCGAAGTGGGGATACCCAAGAGGATGGGCAGCAGAGGTCGACCCGAGGATATTCATTCGGCGTCGTGCGGAGGAGAAGTTTGGAGAGGATGTGGATATAGACGAAGACTATGGAGACTTCTTGATCTTTGGAGGCGATGAGCACGAGAGGCTGGACTTGACCCAATATACGGCCACGGACTCGCGTCTCCGTGATAGTGACACCGAAGATGGAGAAGAAACCGAGACGGAGAGTGAGGATGATGTGAACGAGTCCTCGGCATGTTCTTCGACGATGTCCGAATCCGAATCCGACACTTCCTCGACGCTATCCTCTCGCACGTGGGCACGGTCGACATCTGGTACACCATTGCCCTCTTCTCCACCCGACCAAATTGGACTTCGTCGCTGGGCAAAATATCCCAACACATATTTCTCTGGCGATCTTCTTCCGCTCTACGATGGCCTCGCACTTCCTCCCATCCAATCTTCCTCCCATCCTCGTTCCCGCACGTATACCGAGGACCGAGACGAATTGTGGCGCCGCCTTACCGCCGAAGCACACCCATCCCTTCCTCCTCGACCTCAGAATGCCCAATCCAATGGCTTCCCGCAGCACACCTCCATACCACCGTGGCGAAGACCGGGAGCCTTTGTCTTCGATGGTACGGACACGTTTCAAGGGCTGGAGTATACTTTAGTCCCGCCATCACCACCTCCGCCGCCCCCTGGGACTCCGCCACCGCTGCCGCCTTCGGATGGACCACCATGGCCGCCGCCGCCTCCACCTCCACCTTCGTCCATTCCACCGCCTTCTCCACCTACGTACTCCCCCTCTCCGCCGCTACCATGTCTTTCACCATCACGACCGTCCCACTTGCGTTCGCTAGACCGCCCCTATCATCCGACCGAACCTGTCGAAGGGATGGACGTGGAGAGTGACATGGACATGTCCGAGGATGAAGACTGATTCACACCGCATTGTCTACGTGGACTCTTTGAAGATACGGCGGGCGATATCCCGTTTGCACCCATGTATCTCCAGAACATCCCGGCCGACGTGCAGGCCGGACGCATTCCAAATTACAATTATATCCCCGTGTAAAATCCTATGAGAGAACAGGTGTTCGAGGGTAGCATGGCATTACATAATTTGACCGAAATACCCAGCATGGGTGGCGTATGTACAGTAAGCAGCGAGGACGAGAAATGAACTAGCAGAGTCGGATGTCTAGACGCCCTCCATAGATGTTTTGAACCTTCCCCTACGCGAGCTCCTCCGTCACGACCATGCCGCCGCCAAAATCAGCACGGTAAATGGGCATCGTAGGAACGTCAGGGTCAGGCGTGAAATTTTTGCCATTCATGAGGGCCTTCATCATCTTCTGCGTCTGTTTGTGCTGCTTGCATGCTACGAGAATGGGAGGAACATAAGTCGTTGTGGAAAAGAGACAGCGGAGAAAGGCGGCGTTGGGTGCTCACCTTTTCGATGATCGGGCCAATGTTTCTTCTGGCATTCTTTGCTACAATACCATGTCTACGAGACGCAATGTTAGACGGATCGTGAATGGGATAATTGAACCGCACGATCCGAAGGACAGACCTTTTTGCAATCCGCACATCGTTTGAATTCGTTCGGCTTGGTTTCCGACTTCTTGCATCCGGGCATACAGCATTCGCGAAGGATAATCTTGACGGCATCCTCGTTATTGAGAGCCCAATTGTAAACATCATCCTCCATCCAGAGCGTTTGCGCGAGGAAGAGGTAATCGTGGGCGGACTGTGGGCCGTTCAGGCCTCGGGGCTCATTATTCGGTTCCTCTGGGAGCAATTTGTAGCGTCAGTAAAACGCGGAGATCAACTATTAGATGCTACATACTCGGCCTCTCGTTCTTAGCCAAAACCCTCGAAAGGATCACTGGGTTCAACTTCGCACACATCCGCAGGTACTGGCGTGACAATGGACTATCTCCGTAGAGCTTGAACGCTGCTAACGCCGCAGTATAGATCATATAGTCCACAGAGAACTCGGACATTTCTTGCTCTAGAGCATCCGGCATTGGTTCAGAGAAAGGCTTTTTGAAGTCACAACCACCGAGGTGCGGCGGTCTGCCATCTCCAAGCTGATTCTGCAGCCATTGCTGGGCGAAGTAGAGGGCATCGGAATAGCGACCTGCTTGGCAAAGGATGGGTGCTAGCCAGTCGCGCTGGCCCATGTTGTCGCCCGGACAAAGACGAAGCATCTCAATGATGGTCTTTCTATGAAAGATGTTGCAGTTCGGGTCTTTCAACGAGCACAGAACAGAGTTGGGACGTACGCTGCAGAATTATATTGCTTGTCCTCGAAGTAGAAACGGACTTGAGCCTGAAGAACGCGCATGTACGGGCGCGTCGCGATGATATCCCAAAACTTTCCGACCCGATCGTCTTCGAACACTGTTTGTCCAAGAATACGTTTGAGGATGGCTTTTGCTAGATAAAGACAGGGAATGGCCAGGATCGATGAGCTTCGGAGCACGGCATCCTCAAGCGTCAAGCAGACCAAGATGGTGATACCTTTCTTCTCGCTGACTTCTAGGATCTCAATGCTATCCTTGAATGTTGGGCATAGAAATGCGAGCTGGATGGCTGCATCGACGTTGTTGGGATCTTCCATAGCCTTGAAAAGGTAAGGGGCAGCCTCGTTTGGGCGACGTCTGAGTGCAAGCTGCTCTCCTTTATTCAAGCTGGAGGTGTTGTGGGCTTAGCAGTGCACCTATCAGTAAATCCACGGAGGAGTACATACGCTTCCTGCGATGCCTTCGAAATCGCGGGCCACTGTCCACCACCTGCGAAAACCAGCGTGATTTGGTCAAGAGTTGGGCCAGCTTAGTCTCCCAAGGCAGAGTAGACGAGATTTTTCTGGTTCTTACCGATACCCAGATGTTTCTCCATGCCTCCATGTCGGTTCATGATGTCTCCAAGTTCTCAATGAAAAGACACGGGTAAATGAGGTTTTCTCGCAAATGCAAAGTGAAACAGCAAAAATACACGTTCGTCGTTGTCAAGAACAAGGCAGAGACGATGGAGACACGCGTCTTGACATCCGATCAAAAACGCGTGTGTGGCACGCGTTCATGATGTAAGCCGGGGGCAACCGGGTTTCCAAATCGAGGTTGTTGGGGTGGCGGACTTCGAAACGCCATCAATTTCTCACCCAGCGACGCGTCAGTCTTCAAAGCGTCTGCTTCCGTCGACGTTGAACGTTCAACGACAGAATCTCTCATTCCACCATTCGAACTATAACTGCATGCTTGCTTATGTGCAACGATTATCCAAGACATACAAGAAGATGACGAAAAAACCACAAGAGATTACAAGACATGAACGTAGTAATGTGCTTTTTGCCCAAGATTACCAAAACCCCCATCGTCATACGACAACGTCTACAAGACGCAGAGCATACTATAGCTCGATACAACGTGACATACCATCAACGTAGCAGAATAACCCTGCTCTTAAACCAAGAATAACTATGAACAAACTGAACGTGATTGAATCACTTGGATCGGTTCGAGTCCGACGCCATATGCAGATCCACCTCCGCACGCTTCTTTGTGCGTATACCGTGAAGGCACATCTACCCCAGAGGTGGTCAGAATCGAGAGAGGACAGGAGCACAACGGAAGACGGAACGCACCAGCAAGTACTCCGTCAAGAGCCTGAGTCGACGGCGACCCGCAACAGTCTGAACATCAAGCGCGTCACCGCTCCCCGGCGCAGAAGGGACAACCTCAATCTCACAATCCTCAAAGATGAACGAAGGCTGCAAATAAATGAGCAGGTGTGAGTTCAAAGTTGGGGCGTGTACAGAACCGTCAGCAAACTCACCAACGCGAAGCTTGACCGCGGCTGATCGGCCATGGCCTTTTGGTACTCGACCTCCGAGAGAAGCTACCCGAGTTCAACAACGTCAGAGATAACCAAGGATAAATTAGATATAAGGGCGTACCACGGTCGTTTCATGTTGGGACGGGGAGGTTCTGAAATATGGGTGATATCGGCGTACATATGGTTCTCGGTACGTCGGCCACCGCATCTTCGACTTGAACCAATGAGAGGATGGGAAAGCGGGTGCGGTTCCGTTCATGCGACGGCCAAAAGCATGGACAGTTAGGAAAAGAGAGGGGATAATGAGCGAAAGAATAGGCTAGGGTGATAGGGAAGAGAGAGAAATGGGGGAAGACGCGTATGCGCACGCGGAGAGGCTGCAGGGCGCATTATATTGCACGGTGAGTTTGGTGCCGTTTGCGTCTCGCGGTGACTGGACTGGTGGGGATCTGGTGCGCACCACATTCGGCTCGTAACCCAGTGACATGCCTTTGTCCGTTGAATGCACCCTATACACCCTGCCGACATGCCTTCGACGATTGTCGACCGCCGCTAGCCTTGGGCCCCGCTACCTACGCCGTCCTGGGTCTCCCAAGGATCCGTTTTGGGAACAAAGTACGCATCAAGTCCACAGCCGGCTATCAGGATTTGGGGACGACAAAAGCGACTGGTTGGGGCGATCTTCACGGGTCGGTTATCGAGGTTCGCGGTTGGCTTCTCCTGGTGTGTTCGGAAGCAAAGCTTAGAGATCGTCTCGCTCCCGTCGAAGATGAAACACGCGCTATCAATAGGAAGCTGGCCTTGCGTGGGTAAGCCCTGGGCCCACGAACCCTCGAAGTTGTCCTAGGTTTCAGAGATCCCACCATAAATTGACGCCATTCTCCGAGGCATGAAGACTCGACGAGCAATTAGGACCGCGCTTCAATGTCGAAGACTAGGCGGTCAGCGTGGCGCGCGCAGGTAGCGACCCACCCAACCGAACCGAACGTAGAGCTATCCCGGATTGCGACTCAACAAATGATGCAATATTTCACCCGACAAGATTCATCCCGTGAGGTTCTGTCCACCAGTGAACCATCGAGGCGGAGACGAAGTGTCGTCTGTTGTGAGTATGGGTGCCTCCCTCTGGCACAGTTCCTCATAACTCAGCGCCTTGCTCCCAAGCCCAGTGACATACAATATAGGTGAGTGTTTATCTTATAAATCTTGCAGTGGCACACACGGGGCGTCAAGCACCGAGCAATACGAATTGTATCCCAATGTTTTGCTGGTATGGGTCTTCTTGACCCAAGAGCGCAGGATGTGTTATCCTCTGGCCGAATAACGTGCTTGGTATCCCGACGCAAAACCAAAAAGACGTGCGGGGAAGGGTATGCGTAGAATACCCGACGTGACTAGTGCTCACGCAAAGTCCAACCGGGGGGAGTGACGAGCTGCACGCCACAGTGCGACGCGGTTGATGCGGCCCACACATGACTCCTCGTCGTCTTGGAGTAAATTTCTGCCATGAACGAAGGTGTGTTTGGGAAAGTAGAGTTCCCCAGCGTGGAGAGATTCCTCTTCGCCTGGCAAATTATCAGCGCCATTGGCGACCTGCCTCGGTGCCACACGCCACCGATACTGGCAGCCTCCGAGCTCCTCCAAATCAAACACATAGGGCTCCTCGTACTCCAATCAAGTCCATAATTCCGTCATGTGTGAGAGACAAGCTCTGTCTCTATCCTACGACGACCAAGGAGCTCCATGAAAAACACATGTACCTGGACACCCATATCGTCGTCCGAATGTTTGTTATGATGGCCGCGATTCCAACTGTATCCACATGCAGAATAACATGGGCCGTCTAGTTTTGCCGGGTCGCCTCGTTGACATCGTTATCATCATTGTAATCGTTGATATCAATTACGAGAAATCATACGTGGAGAATTAACAATGCCTCGTTGAGACCCTGGCGCGGTCGATGCAAAAGACCGTCCGCGAAAGGATCTACGACATCCCTTGTCAAGAAGAATGCGATGGGCTCATATACGCCATCAACGCTACATTCCTCCCTTCAACAAGGGATGTTGCCAGAATACGAGTCGTGAATACAAGCAGACCGAGGTTTTCTCACAGGCCTGTATCCCACTCCGGCTGTTTGATGTTCCAACGCGAACACCTCGTCTGACTCTGCCAACAGCTCGCTGAAATGCACCCCACAGAGAACTGTTTGAGTGCGCTGTCGTCTGCACTACACTCCTGCACGGGATACGGAATGAGGTGAGCAAGCAAACCGACCCCCAAGGCCGAGTCTGCGCTCTGATCGTCACACCCGTCGCCCACCCAGCATTATCCACAGTTTCACACCGCGAAGCACTCTGGACAGCGTCCGCTCTTCGAGATGCATTCGGGTGGTAAATAGTCTCGTCTGACCAACCAAGCGGCTATGGGCAGTTCTCTCGTGAAAGTCCCCCTCACCTGAACGCCGCCATCATCTGGACACGAACACCACGAACAGACATCCTGATAGCAGCCATCGATCGATAGAGAAACAGTTCGGCATACCCTCACAATGGATCCTACAGCATCTTGGGCACGACGGCCTCGAGCTGGAGCGGCATTCTGACCAGTTCAACTACTCCTACACCGAATACTCCCTCAACCTTCTTCTGCTGGTATGCATCCGGCGGGTTTCATAGCCTTAATGTTGAAGCAGTAATACGACTGGGCATGGCTCGAAAGACTTGGGGTGTATGAAAATGTATAATCGAGGCAAGGAAGGGGGTGGGAGAGCGGACAACCAGGCGGTTGCTGTGTCGCGGCGAGGTTGGAGGAAGTATCCCAATTTCGAATTCGCTGCAGGCCAAAACCATCCTCCGCCGCCGCCGGCCACGTTTTCTGGCTGGCAGCTGGGTGGCGACTATTCGCCACAATATGCTGAACATTTGCCAGCCTTTACCTCCCGTCACGCTGAAAACGAACGCTGACTATACAGGACAAGCAGCTCGAACAAAATTTTGTGGTGAGCTCTGCCGACTACAATTCAGGCTCTGCTGAACCACAGTCTTCATTGCGATACTTACCGAGACACCCATGGCTACCCAAGTAACACAAGTACTAAGTACTCTGTTAACCGGCGAGAGTGGACTTCTTCTGACCGACCAGCCTCTCGAACACTTCAAGGATCAATCTTGAAAGGTTAGCCAGATTTATCACTAATACTTGATAGCTTATGTGACTCTTGCAACGTCTCACAGCCTGACCGAGGCCTTTCTTGGAAGAGTCCTCATGACGTTCTAAGGGAAGCCAGCTACAAGTAATGGCGAGAAGGCGCGGTAATATCGTCTCACCCAGAGCAATGTACCGACCAACCCTATGATGCATAGTACGCGCAAGCTTGCTCGTCATCTCTTCCTTACGTTGCGGTCGCGCCCGAACGGTTTGCATGTCTCGAGACCGCTTGTTGGAATGTAGGAGACAAGGCTATGTGCTTAGTGTGTCCTTGTTCGACAATATTCCAAGATTTTAACCTTTCACAATGTCTATGTTTTGGTTAGAGCACCATCGTGACTTCCGAGTCTCTTTCAGCGCTCTATCAAACTTAACAAGGACGACATCTTCCGATAACCTCCGAAAGTAGGACCGCTCGGGCGGGCTTTGAGCGTTTCACTGAAGCGGCATCATTGGTCTGTAATAACCTACATATCTCATCGACGACCATCCCCGCCCTTGTCATTCATCCGTCTTGCAGTCAAGACTCCCACCGCAGCTAAGTACCACCCTGAAAAGGTAAAACATCCCTATTAGTCCATATAAGACCACAGTGTGGCCGCCATGATCATGAATACGTTCCATAAGCAGCTCGCAGACGACAGTCGTCGTATGTACTTTCTTCAAGCCCGACATGCGCATGATACTGACACTTTGTAGATTGCAGCTACTTCTGCAACAAACGTACGGCCACCGGCATCTTACTAGGCGGAGAAATTGAAGGACACCCTTGACGCCACTCGAACGTCGTATTACTCTCCATATGATGACTTGAACAAAATTTTTGGCGGACGCATCAGCAAAGAGCTCGCCATTGGTTGAAGTATTACTGTCACGGAGCTTCTCATCGAGGCCTTTGATGCGGTTTTGTCTAGTCCAACGGCGACGGCAGATGCCATATTTCTCCTTAGGCAGCGGCTGGATCAGTTTGGCGCCTGCCGGGCTCCTGAGAACGGCGACAGAGTCTGTTTTCGGGAGGGAATATCTTGTAGCATCACATGTCGGTCTCTGGTAAATATGAATCTTCTCTCCTTCTAAAACAGCCTCGGGAAGCTGATAGAGTTTGGATATGTTCTAAGCGCTGCTCACTCTGCCTTTTATATCATCCGCGCGGTGTACCCAGATAGCAAGGTCGAACTCTTTGGGAACTCTATCGGGCGCGTCACTGATGATATTCCACGAGCATTCCTTCTTTTCAGGTCCGAAACTCACGATGGAATACAGTTCCTCCACAAATAACTATGAGACAACAATCTTCAACCTTATCCCACATGATCATCCCAACCTGTTTGATGAGGGGAAGGTCGCGCGTTAGTTTGTAACAGCGGAGAAGGGGTGCGACATATTAATTAGGAAGCACCCGTCGAGCGACGTGCGATAAAGCACCTTTGCTAATATGGGCACTTGACGCATGGACTAGTTCTTGTTACTTTCTCTTTCGATATTTTCAGAGGCAACTGTACTGGCCAATCACTACGCTTTGAGGACAGTCGCTTGTGTACACGGCGTCGAAGGAAGACACGGGCTCGAGCCTCGAGATGAGTGACGCAAGCTGAAGCTGCCAAATCAGGGTTGCTTGCGCGGTCTCCTTTGGCGGGGATCGAATCTTAACCTGTTGACGCCGACGACGTGTATTCAGAGTGTTCGTTCTGCTTCCGTGTATGTTCAACCACAGTGACGCTTTCACCAATCCACACGGGGTAATAACGAACGTCTGATTCCGCTGAAGACCGCTCGGAGACGAACTCTCCCCAACGAAGTACAAACAGTATTGTGCCTTTACGCCAGACTCGATCAAGCTCAAGATCACCCACTAAACCACGGCAACATTGTCCAAGAACAAGGGAGCAGTCACATAACCAGACCGTCAAAACGAGCAGTGCCTCATTCGGAGACTTTTCGACCAAGAAAGGAGCCAACAGCACCTTGGCCTGGCGACTCAGAGGTAGACTTCTCCGCTATCTTCCTCCCTCCCCCTCTCCTCTAGCTTCTCCTCTCGCTTCCTCCTCAGAATAACATCAAGACATGTCTAACCAATAATTGATTAAGTGGGGAGGAATGACTGAATGCGAGCCTGGGGAGAAGAACACACCACCAGATAGTCTATCATCAATCTCATCCTACGACGCCCCGCCGGGGTCTGCACGTCGAAAGCGTCCCCGCTACCAGGCGCGGAGGGTACAATTTGTATCTCGCCGCCTTCGAACATAAAGGACGGCTGAAAACACCGCAATAAAGTCAGACGGAATAAGAATGAGGAAGAAACTATCGAAGACGGACCAAGGCAAAGCTTGACCTCGGCTGGCGGGAGAGGGCCATCTGGTATTCGGCTTCCGAGATGAGCTATAGCAACTACATATCAGCAGCTATGGATAAAGATAAACGGGGAAAAACACGCACTGCTGCAGTCTCGTGGTTAGAAGGCGACGTGCGAGAATAAGGATGGAAACGTCGCACATAGGATTCACGGTAACGAGGAAATTTCATTTTGAACCAAGAAAAGGACAAGAAAGACGGTGATGTGCCGTTCATGCAGCAATAAATGACATAAAAAGCTAGGTAAAACCCTCGGGTGAGGACTGTAAGGAAAGACTGTGGAAGAGGGGTGAAGGAGAAGGGAGGGAAATAGGGTTGGGGGCTCGGGGTGCTTGGAGGACGCATTTTAATAACGGCGAGTTCGTCGTGGTTTCCGCTTCGCGATGACTGGTTGGGCGGAGACCTGGTGCATACCAGATACGGCTACTTCCTCACCCACGCACATACACCGTTATTTGACGATCGCTAACCCCCACTTGCTACATGACGCCCCGAATCCGTGGCTTGCGTTCCAAATAGCTATCCTTAGAGTGCGGCCTAGTCCTGCTCTACTGGGGAGATGAAGAGAATTGGATGGTGAGAACGCTCGTCTTTTCGAATCTGGGGTGGGGTGAATCGGGACTTACTTGCTGCCTTCGCTCTGGCATATGCCGAGGTTTGGCTGCTGGATGGTGGACCATGAGAACGCAGGGTGCCGCCGTCGAGGATGAAACGCGCTATGAATAGCGAGGAACAGCTCAACAGCTGTATATTCTCCGTCGGAGGGTTCCTTGGATCTTGAACTTTATCAAAATGCGACGAGAACAATGGCGGGGGCGGCGGCGAGGACTGATGCATGGAAGGCCTCGAGAGAACCAACCAGCAGGCGTCCAGAACACGAACGGTATCACAATGCGCCACCAGGGTTGATCAATCGTTGGCTTTATCCTGAACAAGGTGCCTGTTGTCCATCCACTTCTTGCTCATTTTGGACTTCTCTAGGTGAAGCTCGCAGGGAACAGACGACAACATCATTCATGACGTAGTATTTGAGCTTCGCGCGGCGGGTAAGCACCCTTGTCTGCCATTGAATCAGTTCGCCTTGGCCACAACATGGAGTTTGACTGCCTCGTCCGAAGCTACACGCTCAGGGCGTAGGTGCAGTCTGTCGAAACCCAACAGTCTGATTCTAGAGCGTCGCAGGTACGCAGCATCGCTCATCACTGTGAAATAGAGCATTGACTGCCCCAATCAACGTCTGGGGGGTTGATTTGGACCCAAGCCATGTGGTGAGAAAGCGCCTCCAAGGCCATCGCAGAGCGACGATTTGTGGACAAATTTTCCGTCAAATCGAGATCTAGATTCTTTGCTGGGTCATCTAATGGCCTTGCCTGGAAGAGAGGTGCTGACGATTTCTCCAGGCCAACAAGGAGGTTTGCCATGGACGCCACGGTTGTTCTGGCGCCTAAATCGGATGCCACAATTGCGATCGCAGCAATAATGTGGCCCACTCCCCAGACAAGCTCTCTCGACGATTTACGTAGCCAGAAACAACAATGTTGACTGACATCTTCCATGGACCTCCATGAATGGTAGAGGGGTGATGCCACGCACTCAAAGAAAGCATGTTATCCTATGCTTCGGCTACTTGTCTCCTACACCTCCGGAACCCAGCACGGGCGAGAATACTACAGGTCCAAGCAAGACTGCATAAGTAAAGCCCGTGAGTTCATCCTAGTTAAGACGAGGTATATAGTGCGTCGTCAATGCTGTTTTGAGAGTTCTGCGACAGAACTCTGGGCTGGATCTGCCTATGCTTACGGTCTGACTGCTCCAGACGCACCGACCTCAAAGGCCCCTTCACTGCAATGAAGTGAAATGTAGGGTTCAGGTTCCCGTACCAACAGTGATAATGCATCTGGTCCGGCTAGGGATTATTGAAGATCTTGGACGACGGGGCATTTAAACCGTGGACATGGTGCCTACGCTATCGGAATCTTTTCCTGGATAGAGCGTTTTCCCTATTATTTGATGAACCACTCTTGGTGCATAAAAAAAGCACCATTACTATTGGAGAGATGATATTGTGACTGGGCTCATGCATACTGTATCGAGGGCAATGGACCAGCCACGAGCGTCCAAAACAATTGAAGAGGTATCATCGCTCTCATCGCTCTTCGCAACCTAGCCAACACTGCTCTGGGTTAGAGCGTACGAAGGGATGGTACAGCGACGATGATTGAAATAATATATGTCCACGCCTTTGCATCGTCGTACAGCACGAGATACTATCCCGCAGAGCCCAAGGCATTCACCATGGCTCACGACATGACAGTCGTACGACCTCCTGCGGCCAGGAGGGGAATGCACAGAAGAAGACCTTGGCATACCATGATAGTAAAGAGAAAGACCGTGATGACTTCCCCTTCAACTCCTGGTCTGACTGATCCTTCCTGTTCCATCTTGCTCCATCGAATATAGCTCGTTGTATGAGGCAATCGAAAGATCTAAATCAGTGCCTCCCATTCTGTCGCGGTGCGCTCTCCGGGTCAAGATTGTGCGTCAGAGAGACAAGAGAGAGGCGAGCGCGAGCGTCGGCGTCACAGTCTCATGTCGCGGTAAGGTGTGTATCTGTGTGTATGGTGCGCGTTGACTCCGCCGTTGAGGTGTGCCACGATTGGAAATTTGTCGCAGCTTGTCGCACTCCCCCGCCGCCACATGGGCTGCAGGTGGCGAGGCCAATTCCGACATTGCGCCTGTTCAGGCTGACGCTATGCATCTTCTCTTCGAAGAGTCAGTTTGGGATGACTCAATACTTGGCGGAACATTCGGTGCAATGGCGAAGAAATAATCTCCAGACGACATCCATTCTCGGCAGTTCCTTCAATTCCCTCAGGTGTGGCTGGTCCTTCTTTTCATGAGCATTTCCGACAGATTTTCGTTGCAGTTATCATCAGACTGCTTTGCACCACTAACTACCGGTGTCAAGACGATAATCCAAAGGATCCCTTTTGGTGCTCAACTGACGACGCGGCAAACCCTCTGGCAGAGCGCGGCTGTTGACTGGAGCTGAGACATCCTCAGGCTCGGGCTGTACACAGTTTTTAGGCTGAATCGTACGCTCAGTAATTATTGCCTCACCGATCCTCGACATCGCGATATTCCGTCTATCCATAGTGCTCGGTAAAATGTGTACTTGTATGTTAAACCAAACAACTGTGACATCGGACATAACGAGCTTCTAGTCTCCAAGCTACCCTCAATTTCCCTTCTTCGAACCTATTTTCGACGGGTGAGACCAGGTGAGACCTTCCGCGTCCACGTCACCTCGTCTTCCGTTTTGATCCGCGGAATAACACTAGGTTCGCCCTTCTACTGCTAAAAAAGTCGAACACTGAGACCAGCGCAGGTCGCGTCATGGTTTTCGGGCTTTTTTTTCGTACCTTTTTTTTTTCGCTCGGTTCGGAATGCTCACTTACTCCTTGCTATACACACACAGCCACAGCCCGTAACCCTCCTATTATCGTCGCGGGCATAATGGTCGGCCTGTCTTAGCGGACGATACGTTAGTATATAACTCAAGCAAAGTCCTCGTTCTTTCCTTACTTCTCAACCCCGCATTATCCAACCATCGTCAAGCGACTCACGAATCTCCACACCCACACTATCTCATATCAGCTCCCTTCCTCATATCAGCTCCCGCTTATCTCACCTTCCCCTCAATGTCTACATCTCGCTTCGCCCGTCCTACATCTTCTGCGCGTCCTCAGGATAACCGCCGCATGGCTCAGTACTTGCCACAGCTAGGAGCTCTATCAATGGGACTTGGCCTTGGTCTCGACTTCGACAGCGACACACAATTCCACACTGCAGCCAGCGGTGCAGCTGCCCAATATCCACAGTTCCGGTCTTTGCCTAGACAACTTCTCACTCAGGAAGAGGTGCTGGGATCGCAGTCGATGACATCCTCCCACTCAAATCACTTGGACGCACCCTTTATCCAACAATGCGAATTCCCAGCTCCTTTCGGCGCTCCTCTCAAAATGCAAAGGACTCTCGCCAACCACGTCCCATATGGCTACGGCTCTGGTTCCGAAGAGGACGCTTCGACCATCGGAGACCTTGACATGCCGCATCCTCAGCGGACCGATTACTCTTCTTCCGATGTTATCGAACATTCACCTGTCCAGATGCGCAGGACAATGGCCACCCGACGGTCCCCCACCGAGCATGGCGCGGCTGCATATGGCTCTGACGATGAACTTCATCGGTCAGAACCCATGATGGCAGGACCTGTCGTTGGAATCGCTATTACGGACCCGAAATACCGTCATATAGCTATGTGGGCCGTTGAGGTGGAGAGATTGGCGAAACACACTGTTCCTGAAGAGTCGGACACAGACAGCCTTCAGCCGACTGGGCCTCTGGCGAAGCCGTCTCAGGGTGGTTGGGTCAGGTGGACATGCTTGACGAGATAGTCAAGGATTAGACGATGTTTCGGGCAGCAGCGGACACATTGGACAGTTTGTGCAGAATGGTTTTGCACTCCGGCGCATTTTCTCGTTCACATCTTTCTGACTGTCATTGTATTTTTGTTGTACCACTTTATCATCATGTCTGCTCTGAACACGCCGTGTACTGTTCGTATAAATATATGGGCAACCTTTCCATTTCTGCAAACCACGTGAGACGACACTTTTTCATAGTCTGCCAGATCGGAGTGGCCCAAGAGGTTGTTGGCACAAGGTGGCGCGCGCGCACTTTAGCGCGCAAACCGCTATTTGCAAATCGCCGAGCCACTTCTTCCGCAACTGCGTCTCCCCGCATTGTCTCCAGTTCCAACAAGCTTTGTTTTGTAACTCGCTTTCTATGCATTGCTGTATGTGAAACATCACCTCCCTCGGGAGCCCGGTTCCCCACATAAACATAGTCATCTATCTTCAACTCTTCCATCATCGACGTCAGACCCCCTCATGACCACACCAATGGTCTTCGGATTGCGCCTATGTCGATTCATCCTTGGGCAATTCTCTCATACTAAGGACCTATAGATGTACTTTCGGGTATAAATAATCACTCTGTGTAGCATCCAACAGAATCTCACCCTTGTCGTGCCAGCCAGACTTTTTGCCAAAGATGTCGGACAAGCACGTCTTCAACTCCTCCGAGGGCCTTGTTCTCAAGTCACTTCGAGGTGCAGTTGCACTCGACCCAGCTTTACGTCTGTAAGCCCTCAACGATCATTTGATCTGCTCTCAAGTTATAGTCGCTTATACCATCATGCCTCTCTATCATCTTCCGTGTCGACTGCTGGGTGCATACTATTCAGCCACGCCCCGTCCAAGACCGTCTACATAGCTTCCCCTCCACCGAACGACCGTGTGGCCCTCATCGCAGGAGGTGGAGCGGGACATGAACCCGCCCATGTATCCTACACCGGTTCCGGAATGCTCGCTGCCTCCGTCTCGGGCGATATTTTCGCCAGCCCCAGCGCGAAACAGATCCTCATCGCCATCGAGCTCGCGCTTCTCACCTCTGTCCCCGGCGCTCTCGACCAAGGGACTGATCTTTGGACTAAGAAAGACCTGAAGCAGGTCCTCCTAATCATCAACAACTATACTGGCGACCGTCTCAACTTTGGCCTCGCACTCACTCGCGCACGTTCCCTATACCCACACCTCGCTATCGATTCCGTTGTCGTGGCAGATGACGTATCGCTTCTCAAGTCTCAATCAGGATCGTTGGTTGGTCCGAGAGGATTGGCTGGGAATATATTGGTCTGTAAAGTTTTGGGAGCGTATGTGCAGACGGGAGCGCAGTTAGGCGACGTGAAGAGGATGGGAGATGCTATTGTCGGGGCATTACGCAGTGTAGGGGTAGGGCTGGAGCATTGTCATGTTCCTGGGAGGAAGAGGGAGGGTTCTGCGGAAGAGGGAGACGCAGAGACGCAGGTTGGCGAGAAGGGAGGAAGGTGTGAGGTCGGGATGGGGCTGCACAACGAGCCAGGTGTAAGGAGGGGTATGTTCGGAAGCGCCGAGGGGCTCGTGGGCGAGATGCTCGATCTAATCTTGACTTCCGGACTGAGCGAGAAAGGGACTGAAGCCGAGGTTGAAGAGGAAGCAGAGGAATTTGTGAGAATCGGGAAGACGGCGGAGGAGACAGATGAGGTGGTTTTGTTCATCAATAACTTGGGAGGAATGTCCCAGCTTGAGATGGGCGCCTTGGTAGAGGATGCAGTCATGCAGCTTCGTATGTTTTGCCCGCTCCATTTTGATGGTCAATCGCTAGGTTCGCTTACTACGTTCAAATTTTCGTGGGCAGGTGCAATCAATATCCATCCTAAACGTATCTACTCTTCATCATATATGACCTCTCTCAACGCACCTGGGTTCTCCGTATCCCTCCTTAACGTCTCTCTTACTCGCCGCACCCTCTCCGCCACCAGTCAAATTGATCAACTCATCGAAAACATCGACGTCCTTGCCCTTCTCGACGCTCCAACCACCGCTCATTCTTGGCTCGGAACCCGATCATGGCCCATCGCCTCCATCCGTTCTTATGAGAGAGAAGAGGCCGAGGCTGATCGCCTGCTTCGCTATTTGAACCGTGGCAGTGAGGATGGCAATGGTACCCTCACCGGAGATCGAGAAAGCACGACCTATTGGCGTGATGCAGACATATCCGTGAGTGTAGTGGAGAGTGGTATCAGGGGTGCTTGTGAGAAAGTATTGGAGTGTGAGGGCGAGATGACGAGGTTCGATACAGTTGTGGGAGATGGTGATTGTGGCGAGACATTCGCGAAGGGTGCGCGAGGTACGTCACAGGCTTACAACTCGGTGAATGTCAAGATATACTGATGTTTGTGGCTATTCTTTGCAGCGGTACTTCAAGCACTCGACAGCGGAGATCTAGACATCAAGACACTGGACCCACCAGCCCTGATGTGTCGTCTCGGAGAAATCTTAGAGGACAATATGGGCGGAACGATTGGTGCAATCCTCGCGATCTTCTTCACCTCCCTCTCCACATCCGTCCCCAGCGTGCCCTCCCAGCCTTGGCATACGTCTCCTTCCCAGGCCCTTTCGTCACTATCTGCACACACCCCGGCCAAACCCGGCGATCGAACTCTCGTGGACGCTCTTAAGCCATTCTGCAATCATCTTGTAGTTGGCGGCGAGGATGGTGCGGGCGCGAGGTCCATGGATGTCGCCGTAAAGAACGCGAGAGATGGGGCAGAAAGCACGAGAGGGATGAAGGCGAAACTGGGGAGGGCTGTGTATGTCGGTGATGGTGGAAATGGCGATGCGAGCGCGGCGAAAGCAGGTTCGGAAGATGGACTGCCCCCCGATCCGGGAGCTTGGGGTGTGGCGGCGGTTGTGGAGGGATTGTGGGAGGGGATGAAGAAGGGAGCCTCTTAGAGCATTTTGAACTTGTATCTTACTGGCCGAGAAGAAGGATTGTCTGCGTACGTGTAACTCCATCTGATTCATCTATGTTTTGCTGGATACTTTTGTGGATCACGTCGAATGCTGCTGTCCCCACGTTATACATCCTCTGCCCGGTTAACTCCTCCCCATTCAATACCAAGACTGGGGACTACTCGTACCCTTCGTCCTCGGAGGACTCAGCCGCCTTATGTCTTCGTATTCGAACCGGCTGCCGAGCTCTCTGGTGATCATTACGAGTACTTGGTGCGGAAACAGGGCGGAACACTGGCTACGGCCGGCTCAGTTCGTCGGAGTCTAGCGATATGAGACGGCCAGAAACGTATTGATGAATTACTAAGTACGCGGGGGACAGACAATTATACAGATGTAAGGAGTGTGTGTACCAGAGCAAAGAGAAAGCAGAAGATACAAGGAGTGTGCGCATGATTGGAGAGAGATGAAACCGATACAGTGAGTGTGTGCGAGGTGGGGGATATGAGATACAATGAGTGTGTCGGCTATGTCAGCTGTCGTGCGTGTCCATACGCCTACCAGAGGCTTGGCAAGATACACAAGAATGAATGAACCCGAGAAAACAACATTGGAAAAAGTTGATAGGGAAAGAGAAAATTGGCGGCCAGCGTCCTTCGTGAAGCCCTCGAGGGAGTCAACCCAGTCGATGCCTAGATGGTGTCGTCCATGTTGACAAACTTCCGCTCCATGTTGTACAGCTCCCGGCATTGGTTGGGATTGGGATCGATACTATCCCCAATCGTGGGACAAGTGTCGCACTCGTGCAAGATGGCGTCCGTGAAGTCGACGATGAACAGCTTCGGGCCTTTCATGACGAAGTGACGGAAATCGCTTTTGAGATGCCTGTGCATGACACCGGCCTGGTGCAGCTTATACGTCGCGACCATGATGAGACGACTAGGCAGAATTGGAAACATAACTGGTCAGGCTATGACCTAGGAAAGGAAAATGGAAGTAAACATACACAAATTCCTCCTGATCCTCAATGTAAAGCTGGGAACCATCGCAGTACTCGGTGACCAAACACGAGACTTCGCCGAGGTTCTTGTCTTCTGCTGTGTAGAACCCATAGAACACCGGTACCACCTCGTCCTGGAGCGCTGCAAGATGGGTATCGTAGAAACGACCTTCTTTCTCTAAGGCTTTGGATTCCTCGGGTCCATGGCCGACCTTGACGCAGACAATGATAGGTCGATTATCGTAGCGAGGCGGGTCAATCTGCACGAGCTCACCGCGGAAGACGCGAAACAAAGTCTGAGATTCGTGCGGAGAGCGGCAAGGCGTTTCTGGGAAAAAGTGACGTGCAGCGGGACAGTGGCCTGTGATCGCTTCGCAAAGTGTGATCTGCGTGAGACTTGGGCGGAAGGGGTAGGTGTCGCCAACGAGAGTGCGGGTCGATGAGCCGGGGAAATGGATCTGAAGACGACTGCTACCTTGACTGGCGGATCTAGTCAAAGTCCTAGGCCTAGCGTGGTCGACGTTCACAGAGATGTTCAACGGGGAGAGAAGCATTTTTGACAGAGGACACAAAAGAGGGATGTGGAAGATATAGATAATGCTGAAGCTATCGAAGCTGGGCGTGTGGGCGTTCTATGGCAGACAAACGTCCAGAGCAGGGCGCGTTATATACCGCTCCGTAAGCGCTGCCGTAAGGGGAGAGATAAACAAAGATCGTCGGTTAGTAATGGGATCTAGACGATGTGACACGGCAGAAACGTGAACGATTGTGCCCTCAATTTGTTGGCATTTCAAATGTTAGTCCGTAGGGTACAGAAGTTGCGTAAAAAAGAAGAAAATGTATTTAGGCTTGGTGCTAGCGGTCGTATGGAGGCCAGAATCGAAGCTCTGTGGAAGCCCAAAGCGTCCAGTCCTTTGAGAGCAGCAAATCCGGTGCCGGTTCCGAGTTGTGCCCGTCGGGAATTTACTTGGATCTATCACAAGATAGGCAGGGTCCTTGTGTTTTGCTAGAAAGAGTGACTGCACAATAATATCAAGAGGTCACCAAGAACATTTGGAAGAATCTATCGCCGGCGCTAGAGTCTGCTAGAGTCGAAAAGGTCAAAAAGAGGAATGTTGAAAGAAATCAACGTAACGTTTAATTGACACCGCCCGGCGCGCTCCGCCGCTTGCCAACCAAGGCCGACCGGTCCGAGCGCCGGCCGCTTCGGCCTGGGCTCCATTTCGCCTGGACAACTCCAGGAACTCGAGCCTTCAACTCATTCACAAATACCCGGGTACCATCACCGAAGTACTGAAGCTCTCACTTGAACTATGCGGCATCCAGGATCCCCTTCGTGCATCTGTCTGCTCTGTTTATATGGCAAATCTTGGTGTAGTTGGCCGCCGTGGAGTAACAGAACTTCGATGAGAGCTTTCGGCTCCGACAGGCTACATGCAGCGACTCAGATGGTATCTCAGGCTTCGAGTCAAAACACCCTATGCCTTTAAAACCCGCTGTCGTCTAGCCTTGAAGACAGACTCTAACCAAGTGGACACCATCATCTAAGATATCGCTCGCTTCTCCAGTCCTCCCCCTCTGAGCTGCTAAGCATCATGTCAGCTAATACTACAGGCGACTTTCACGCTCTCGTGGTAGGCGCATCTGGTCTCGCAGGTTGGGCCGTCGTCGACCAACTGATGCGACACTATCCTGAAGAGGGCGTCTTTAGCAAGGTCACAGCCTTGACTAACCGCCCGCTCGATGTGGCCAAATCGTTTTGGCCTCAACCCGTCCTCGGTCGACCAGAACTTCAGCTAGCGTCAGGCGTGAATCTCCTCGAGGGCTCTGCAGAGGATGTGGCGGAACTGCTGAGGACTAAGGTCAAGAATACCGAAAGCATCACACACGTCTTTCATTTTGGTTTGTGATCCCTTAGTTTCTCTATTTTTTTTCAAGACTAATTTTGGCATGCGACGACAGCGAACAAGGTCATGGCTGATCCTCTCGAGGACGTCAAAGTCAGCGTCGGGATGCTCGAGCGGATCGTAGGCGCTGTCGCACTCCTCTCACCAAATCTCATGTTCGTCGCATTTCCCGGCGGTCAGATGGGCTACGGGATATACCAGCCCGGTGGAACCTATAAATCTCCGTATCATGAAGCTCTTCCCCGAGTGCCACCTCCTTTGGGCGACGGGATCCCCTACTACGCCATGCGTGACAAATTGGACGAGATGATGGCAGGAAAGAAGTGGACGTGGTGCGAAGTCTGTCCGGATGCAATCGTAAGTCTCTCGGTTTTCTTTTCTTTCCGACATATCTTGTATTTTCTCACGCCGGAGGCCGAACAGATTGGTTTCGCTCCGAACGGCTCTGCCCTAAGCCTTGCAGGGCATTGGGCCACCTGGCTCTCGACATATCGTCTCGTAAACGGAAGGGGTGCTCGCGTTCACTTCCCCGGTACGATGAAAGCCTACAACGCACTATTCAACGATGCCTCGTCATCACTCATTGCACGTCAAACCATCTGGGCCTCTCTGCACCCTCTGAAATCCTCCCGCCAACTCTTCAACGTCGCCGACTCCGCTTCACCGTCGTCATGGCGAGACCGCTGGCCGCGCGTTGCAGCGTACTTTGGCTTGGAAGGGGTGGGGCCCGCGGACGAGCCGGAAAAGGAGCTGAAGCCAGGGGAGTACGTGATGAAGTACAAGTCAGTGCTGGAGGAGATGGGGTTTGGAGGTAGCCAAATATTTGTTCCAGAGTGGTTGGATGGGTATGGATTTGCGCTCGACTTCGACAGGGCATTGTCGCTGAACAAAATCCGCGAGGCGGGGTTTATGGAAGAAGGTGAGGAGAGCTGGACGAAGGCATTTGACATGTTCAGAGAGGCGGGAATGATCCCTAGACTGGACTAAGAGCTGTGTGGTTACTATGGTGCAATGGGCCGAAAGTACTAGACATTCATATTGATTAGTGTCGATCGTGTTGCGTCTTTCTCGATAGCGTGAGGTCTTACGAATGGTATGGATGATATTGACAATGAGTAGTTGGAGGGGTCAGGGACGTGCAATCTAGCACCCTTTTCTCGTATTTGGGAAGGCCAGATGCTCCGTACATCCTTCGAGTCTCGGCTTGAGTGAGTGGCGTCATGATAGATGTGGCAACGCACGGACATCAGGATCCTCAGCGCACCTCTCTTCGATGCCCACGTTCAACGGAGACACAGGTTCACAGAATAGCACATCAAACATGGAAGCAACATATGTTATGTGATATTAAGATTACACGAGCTTGCAGGGACCATATGCCCACAAAGCGTCAAGCAGCAATACCAAGGACCAGAAACAGAGAACCTAGGCTACAAATGATCGGACCAATAGAAAGGCCCGATACAATGAGAAAGTAGTGATACAGTAAGTGAAGCAAAGCAGGGGGGGTGGGATAGTAAGGATGAAGTACAACTACTGATATATTCGATACCGTGCCAATTGAGTCTAGAAGTCCGCGTGTTGGGTGGTGAGTCCGTGAGGTGATTAGTCCCGAATTGTATGATTATAGGAATGTAGAGATGGTTTGTCGTGGCAAGAGTCATCATCGAGAGACGTTGCGTAGGCGTTATACGTTGCAAACGTTTCAGAAAACAAGTCGTAAATCACCATCACCAGACCGCTCACAGAGCGGTCGGACTCGAGCGGAACATCGGGGCACCTGTAGGTCTTGGCATTGACACGGGAGATGAAGCTCTTGGAGGCTCATCCGTGCTCGTGTGAGTATCAGTAGTGTAGCGGGGGAGGGACTCGAGTGGGCGCGTGAGGAGGAAACCTGCGAAAAATGGGTATGTCAATTCACGGAACAATGCTCAGAAAGCAAAAGAGAAAGGCGCACCCTTCAATCCAGCCTTCTTCTCCCCTTGCCTTCCGAATCCAAAAGAACTCTTATCCATCGAACCCTTCTCCCCAAACTCCAGCGGATCCGCCTTCCTCCCACCAAACAACGATTGCCTAAACGTCGACCTCGCTCCCTTGTTCCCATTCCCATTCGCACCACTTCCAGTATAATGAGACGTAACCGCAGTGGTACCAGTCATTTGAGCCTGAACGGGCAGGACACTGGCGGAACCAGAGCGCCAAGCGCGGATGCTACGTTTGGATTTGGCTGATTCACGGAAGATGAGACCGAGGAGCATATTCACACAGCCGAGGGCAAAAAGGAAGAAGGCGGCGACGAGAGTAAAGTCGTCACAATGGTGAGAAAGAATGGTAGCTCCGATCCTATTCGTCAAAAGGAGTTACAAAGACAAGCATATCAGCATATGGACACAAAAGCGTGGGAGCCGAAGGAATGGAGAACATCGATGAATACGTACAGGCCTTGAAAGATCCCAAGCGGCCCCAAACCAAAGTTCGATCCGAGAACAGGGAAGAAACGATCGAAGAAGGGCATAGGCCAGGACACCTCGGAGAGAAAGAGGAAGATGACCTGGAAGATGATAAAGAGTCGATTGACAACAGCCCAGAAGACGCCGGCGGGTTGGTTTGGAACAGTACTGTCCCTATTGTTCATCGTATCATTACGCGTTGCGTCAGTCTGAGTTATAGGTGAAGAGATAAAATGTGCATAGAAGACGCACTCGATATAATCACAGTTCGCAGAATCCGACTCCGAACCCGCTGCTTCAAATTCATTTACGGCTCGGACGTCGGTGACCATGACGAAGATGGAGCTTGCGAAGACTAGAATGAGGGCGACGACGCTTAGGAATCGGATGGCGTTCAGGCCATAGAAGAAGACTGAGAATAACCAAAAATTTAGATTGGTTTTGGGATGAAATGAGAAACGGGAGACCTACGAGCACGAGGAGCCATGGGAGTGGGGTACAAAGAGTTATTGCTTTGGCTTCAGCGTAGGGTGTAGATAGAACAGTACAGGCGACCAAGCACCAAGAGAAAATCTAAGAGAACAAGGGAATGGGACAGTAAAGCGAGAGTGGCAGGGTAGTGAGGTGTAGTGGAAGAAAAAAATCGACGCCCGAACACACTCGCGCTCTGCATTATAAACTCAAGACCCACGAGGCGCAAACACGATACACGGCCGCGCCGTTGTTTACGTTACGAGCGCGTCAAAGAGGACAACAGGACCAGCCGCCAAGAGTGCCTGACGGCTCAAAAGACAATGCTGAACCCAGCCGCGTTATTGTGGCTGAACAAAAGGAGCCGGGGCAAAGTCGAGGTTCCATTGTTCCCCTTTAGGCGCGCGTCGCGGGTCTGGACACGAGGAGCGTTACGTAACACTATTTTTGGGTTGTACAGCCTCGATTGGGAAGGAAGTATTTCTGTTGCGTCGGTGCTTGAGAAAATGCGAAGATGGCTTTGTTCTCGGAAAGTCCAAAGGGCGGGGCGCGTTGATGCTGTAAAATTGTGGGCATCTCCTGCTGCCAAATATACGACGCACCGCATGGTAAATATCGCTCCGACGATACAGGTACTAGTCGTTGCATGGCCCCGCTGAAATTGGCCCTTCCGATGAACGACTCTACTGTAGTTCTTGGGTAGTGCTGAACATTTAACCAGGGCTCTTACTTCTATCTACACAGCCCCTCATGCACCGCCATCCTCAATATAGATTATTTTCAGTTAGGAGATCTAAAACAAGGATAGGAGGAATTGTGACGTAGACGATTGGCGCGACGGCCGAGTCGGAGCTTATGCCCACGCGGAAAAACGACGAGAGCAGGATGAAAGCTACCCCAATGTCGTATTGGGACCAGCTACCTCGACATCGACGATATTACCACACCCAAGACATCGATCTCCATCCCAAAGCACCGCCGTTTGTCCGGTCGCAACAGCCTTCTGCGGTTCGTCGAACGTAATGGTGATCCCGCCGTCATTCGACCTAGAGCACACGTTCAAGACGCGAACGTAAGGCGACAAGTAGTATGTTAGGATTAGCATAGTTGAACGAGACGAGGAGTAGACGTGAAAGTGGCGATGTCCCTGTACTGACCTGGTCACCGAACATCCCACATCCGTCATCCTATGCCTAAACTGCGTTCTCGCCCTCAATCCTCTTCTTGTATCAACTCCTTCCGGTTCTTTTTCACCTAGAGATCCGGAGGCCTCCAGACCGGGAAGAACCTCGTCGGGGGATATCCAACTCCAGTGTCTTGAACGAATCTTCGAGACCCAAAGGTTCTCGTTCCTAGAGATCGTTGTTAGCTAACCCTCTGCAAACACCGCTGCATTCTGAGGTTATATAGCATGAGTGAGGACCAGAAAGAAATGTCCACTCACCCTCCCTGGACAACGTAAATCGCGTTCCTCTCCTTGTCCTTCCGACATACGAACGTCTTCTTAGACATGCCCGCGAGTTTGGCGCCTTGGCCAATGGTATAAGTCCATAGGCCTTGATGCTCGCCAAGTATTTCACCTGTGCTGAGGTCCATTATGGGGCCGGGTTTTGGTGGAATGTATGAAGCTGTTAATGCATTAGAGATCAAATATTAGTCCTTTACATCTGTAGGGGGATGTTAGGAGAGGAAGATGAAGAACGGTGTGATGTTTTAAGCAGACTGAGCGGGCCCGGTACTTGTGATGTGCGGTCCAAGGTAGCAGCCTGAAAGCCAGAAACCGGAGAGCAAATGACGCAAAGTAGAACTCACCCAAAAAGTCATTAAACTTCCGTTTTTCGCCAACGAAACACAGCCCCATACTCTCGTCCCTCTTCGCCGTGACTAATTCAGCTCTGCTCGCAATCTCCCGTACTTCGGACTTGAGCAGGTCTTGGAGGGGAAATATAGATTTGGCGAGGCTAGGTTCACCGATGGATGAGAGATAGAATGTTTGATCTTTCGTGCGGTCGCGAGATCGGAGAAGGTGCGGACGATGGGTCGTTGGATGGTGGGACTTTCGAGCATAGTGGCCTGAAACACAACGGTAAGGTAACTGCAAAGCGAACGGCAGATATAAAGCGACGAACCGGTGGCGAGGAATTGAGTATCGGTGTCGCGTGTGAGGCGGTCGAGAAGTGCGCCAAACTTGACTTCTCTAGATAGCAAGGATAAGATCTACGACGACTGAAAGCAATGGGAAAAGACTGCGTACTTGTTGCACCAAATGTCAGGATTAGGCGTATCACCTGCCTCCCAAGCTTTCAGGGAAGGTTCAAACACACGAGTCCAATACTCTCTCGACAAGTCGATCTAAGCTTGTGTTCATCGTCAACACACGACCCATATCTTCACGCATGCAAGGTTTGAGAGGTGGACAAACCATAGTACAGGGTATGTCGAGTTGGCGACAGACTTGTTGGACGTCATTCCAGTCCTTCTTCCACTCACAGCCTTCGTCCGTGCCGGACTCATCGCGAGTATCCCAGTTACGCATGAAGACAGCAGATAGATCATAATCCTTCGATACGGTAAGACAAATATATCAGGAAAAGGAACAACAGATGCCCAGCGAACCTGTTCTGCCAGCAATTTTGCAGTTACGGAGGAGTCGACCCCGCCAGACATGGCCACCACAACTAAGAACACATACGAGCATCAGACAGCGAGTCGCATAGATATCAAGCAAGTACAGACCTTTGTCGCCCTTCTTTGGATACAGCGAGCGTGCATGATGAGCATACGACGATAGAGCCCTGGTAAATGTCCGGGCTGCAGGGAGCATGGACGGTGGCAACTGGCAAGGACGTCGACGCCACTCGAGTGAAAAATAGGGCAATTATTTCTCACGTGCGATTCCCACGGTGGCATCGGACTATCGGGGGTTGAGTCATTTGGTTATGGCCGAAGGCGATTTTGGGTGCGTTTTATTAGCGGGCTGCTTTCCGACTTCCTGCCAGCTCTTTCCTGACTCCCTCAGTCTCTGAGCCCTTCCCCTCCTTTACACTAAAAAGCGTCGACATCGAGCTCAATGTACTCGACGACCTCGAAGACAGTGCGCGCCGTCGCCACACCGAAGGCCACGGCCTCCATTACCTTCTCTCGCGCACGCTCGACCGCCGTACCGAGCGCACACTTTCTCGAAGCCCGGTCGAGAGTAAAAGAGCATGCTCGGAATCTCTCGCGCACGTCGACACAAAATGCTCAGGTCGCACCCACTGTGTATGTCTTACTGTCCTTGACTTGAACTATGGCTCACATTGTCGGAACATTTTACCCCATACTCAGCCGCCCCACACCGGCACCCGCATTTCAGCAGGTCCCCTCGCGGAATAATGTTCCCCACCCACCTCTCGGTCTTGGTCCTGAACAGGCCCTCGACCATACCTTCGTCGGCATGTCCGGTGGTCAAATTTTTCACGAGATGATGCTCCGGCACGACGTCAAGCACGTATTTGGCTACCCCGGAGGAGCCATTCTCCCCGTGTTCGACGCTATCTACAACTCACCACACTTTGACTTCGTCCTTCCAAGACATGAGCAAGGTGCAGGTCATATGGCAGAAGGCTATGCTCGCGTATCCGGCAAGCCAGGCGTCATTCTCGTCACTTCCGGTCCTGGCGCCACGAACGTCGTGACTCCTATGCAGGACGCCCTCTCGGACGGCGTTCCTTTGGTCGTATTCTGTGGTCAGGTCGCTACCTCTGCCATCGGCTCCGACGCCTTTCAGGAGGCCGACATCGTCGGTATCTCTCGCAGCTGCACCAAGTGGAACGTCATGGTCAAGGACATCGCGGAACTCCCAAGACGTATCAATGAGGCTTTCAAGATTGCCACATCCGGTCGTCCCGGCCCCGTCCTCGTCGATCTGCCAAAGGACGTCACCGCGGGTATCCTCCGCTCCGCTCTTCCTTACAGGGTGACCACTCCTGGTGCTCCGGCTCTGCCTTCAAATCCCCTGCAGAACGCCCTCCCACCGGCAGACATCGACTTCATCCGTCAGGCCGCTAACCTCATCAACCAGGCTCAGCGTCCGATCGTATACGCCGGCAACGGTATCTTGCAGTCACCTCTGGGTCCCAAATTCCTCGCACAGCTCGCGAAGGATGGTAACATCCCCGTGACGACTACCCTCCAGGGTTTGGGCGCGTTTGACGAGACCGACGATAAGTCACTGCACATGCTTGGTATGCACGGCAGTGCGTATGCCAACCTCGCGATGCAACAGGCCGACGTTATCATTGCTCTCGGCTCTCGTTTCGATGACCGCGTCACGGGCAAGGTCGACACCTTCGCACCAGCTGCCCGCGCTGCTGCCGCCCAAGGCCGCGGTGGTATCATCCACTTCGAGATCATGCCGAAGAACATCAACAAGGTCGTCAACGCTTCCATCCCCATTCTTGGCGACGTCACCGCCAATCTCGCTGCTATGCTTCCCATGATCAAGTACTCCGAGCGCAAGGACTGGTTTGCCGATATCAAGAACTGGAAGGAGACTTATCCGTTCACGTACATCAAGTCGAAGGCGGGAGAGAAGATGAAGCCGCAGGAGGTGATCGAGGAGTTGGACGCGCAGACGAGACATAAGAAGAACGAGGTGATCATCGCGACAGGTGTCGGCCAGCACCAGATGTGGGCTGCTCAGCACTATCGGTGGACGGAGCCCAGGTCAATGGTCACGTCGGGTGGTTTGGGAGTAAGTTCTTCTTCCTTCGTCTCGTCCCTCGTTCGGTTTCCGCCTTTGGAGATTTTACTTACGCGCTCCGGTATTTTTTTTCCGTTTTCTCTCTAGACCATGGGCTTCGGTCTTCCGTCGGCTGTGGGCGCTAAGGTGGCAGCACCGAACAAGATCGTGGTTGACATTGATGGTGATGCCTCGTTCAGCATGACTGCGATGGAGCTCGCCACCGCGTCGCAATACAACATCGGTGTCAAGGTCATGGTTCTCAACAACGAGTTCCAAGGCATGGTCCTGCAGTGGCAAGGTTCGTCTTTGCTTACCCGCCTTTTCTTCTCACCTTGGAGCAGCTGCTTACGAGTCGATGTGCCACAGACCTGTTCTACGAAAAGCGCTACTCGCATACGCGCATGACGAACCCCGACTTCGTCAAGCTCGCCGAGGCGATGGGCGTCCACGCTATCCGCGTGCACGACGCGAGCGAACTGCCCGCGAAGATGAAGGAGTTCTTGGAGTACGACAACAACAAGCCGATATTGATGGAGTGCATGGTGGAGACGAACGAGCATGTGTATCCTATGGTCCGTTTGCTCGCCTTCCTTCATCTCGTTCTCGAACTTGTTAGCTGACCCATGCTGTATGACCTTATAGGTTCCTGCGGGTAAAGCTCTGCACGAACAAGTGCTGCACCCATCATTCTCAAAAAAGACGAAGGCATGATCGATGACGACCTTCGTTGATCGTGTTTTTCTTTCTTCGTTTTCGTGTATCTTTTCTTGGAGCTTTATCACTTATTACCTTCGCATGACCGTTTGATACTCATTTCCTTTGCTCGTTCGTCATGTAATCTATTCCACCAATCTTCTCCGCATCTTTCGCATCCGTCACGTCCTCTATCAACATTGACACCGTCTTTCTATGCTTGCTGGGACTGCCCGTTTACGCTTCTTCACTCACGAGGTCATGACACGAGCAACTTCTACGTACTCACCATCCTCATCATCATTTTTGTCTTCTCTTGACTTATTTCCGGGGGTCTGTCGTGCTTCGCTTCCCTGTGCTTTTCCTGTCCCTCGCCTTCTCATCGGGGAAAAAATCTTTGTATCATGTAGGTAGTTAGTCGATCGTTTACTGTGAGGGGGTTCTAGAGGAGCCGAGGTCGTGTACGAACAAACGTCTAGCGACGAATTACTTCAAAAGCATTGATAGTAGCTGATAATACAGGTGTTCGTTTGGATGAATTGTGTGTGTGGTGTCTGCGTGTCTGCGTGTGGGATTGTGCAAAGAATGACCGAATGCGGAACTGGTAACGGCTTTGGGGGCGAAATTGAGAACACCGTGTGGCCAGACTGTCGGTCCTACTTCGAGACGCCACAGTTCCCTTTCTTGTCCCTTTCAGTTCGCTATCCACAATATTCAAAACTTTGGTCGAGCCAAAAAGTGACGCAACTCAAAAATCCCTGGCTTTTCGAATCTTGGACAATGGAAATACGAAGAAAGCAGAAGCCCATGATACCAACCTTAGGCTTCATGGAAACAGGCGCCACACGAACAAAGACGCGTCAATTTCTGAACGCCACTCGCGTCGCGCCGACTCGCGCACGCGTTTTTCTTTCTTCACTACTTACCACCATGCCTCCCACCACCATCAACGACATCGACGCCAACTCTGAATCTGACGACGGATCTTGGGTCGACGAAGAAGCTGCCAGTGGCTCCTCATCCGAGTCTGAATCCGAATCCGAATCCGAATCAGGTTCAGGCTCAGGCTCAGAAGCATCCGATGCCTCAGATGTCGAAAACCTACTCGAATTAGGCCAAGCCCTGATCTATGGTATTTTGCAACGCAAACCCATTGAAGATATACGGACGATACTGGATGCAGGTGCCCCGCTTTGGTACCAGGATGAGGATGGGTGGAGTTGTCTGCATGCGGCGGCGAGTTTGGAGGATGAGAAGTTGATCAAGGTATTGCTGGATGAAGGGGCCGTCTGGAATGCCGGTACGTCCTAATCTGCGTAGTATTGTGTCTGATGGAATACATAATGATAATGTGAATGCTCTGGCCAGTCGATAATCTGGGAAATGGCGCGGGGGACATCGCACTTTCACTCAATAACGAGTCGTGCTATAAGCTCATTCGCGATGCCGGGCTTCGTTCAGGTGTGTCTATCTAGTCGTTAATTGCTGTGAACGTTTGTGAATTACTTGCTAATATACTACCTGGAAATTGTAGAGCTCCTTCTGCAACTCCTTGCATCAAAATCCATCGAGCCACCGGAGACCCTGGTTCTCAAGGCCGTCGATACATCCGCCTTCGCGTCTTCAGATGTCTTCCTCGCTTCGCCTCTCCGGTATACGAAAGATGAAAACGGGCAAGAGATATGCTTGTTGAAGTCAGAAGCTGGAACGGAAGTGGGAGTCATGATGGGGTGGGAACGTGAGATCAGTGAGTCTTGCACGATAGGTTTATGGCGTATATATGGTTAATGGACGGTCAAAGTGCAGGAGACTGTTAAGCAGATGTGTGCAGAACACCCGAATATGAAACAGGGGTTGAAGGTGCTCAATGTCGGGTTTGGTCTCGGGATCGTATGTTCTTCCTTTGTTTCTCAAACTTGAGGGGAGCACAGACTGAACGCTTGGATGTGCTAGATCGACACCTTTTTCGAAGAACTCCCGACTGCACCAACCCTTCACGTCATTATCGAGCCTCACAAAGATGTCCTACAACACATGCGCGAGATGGGATGGTTCGACAAACCAAATGTCAAGATCCTAGAAGGCAAATGGCAAGATTTCGTATCCAGCAAGGAATTGCTCGGCGTGGGCGGGTTTGACGCCGTCTACACAGATACGTTCTCCGAAAACTACGAAGGTATGGCTGCTCAGTGCTATGGTGTCGTGTGTATCCTCTGTCTAATCGGTGGCGATGAAATGATGGGTAGATTTACGACAGTTTTGTGGAGTGGTCCCGAAGCTGTTGGCTGGGCCACAATCTCGATTCAGCTTTTTCAACGGATTGGGCGCCACTAGTAAGGATCCTCTATTTTTCCGCGCTGGCGCTCCCTATCCCACCTTCTCTTGACCTTCTCCATCGCCATACCCTAACGTCTTTCGTTTCACTTCGACATCATCCTTCCATTTCTACCGAGACTGATTGACCCCGTCTCCATTTCAGACGCCGTATTCTACGACGTCTACACAAAGCTTGCAGAGCTCAACCTTGCAGACATCGGCCTCGATGTGCGGTGGATAGACGTGGATGTTGCAGCCGTGCAGGGCGAGGACAGGTGGGGGAAAACGAGGGAGTATTTTGGCGTGAGGATATATAGGATGCCGATTGGGTCGTTGAAAGCGAAATGAAAAATGTAAGATTCTGGCATCGATCTCATTGATGTGCGTACTAACTCCCATGACAGGACAGTTGTTGTGTTCCCGCCTTGCGCTAGCCTCAAACCGTTGATGATGATGTTGCATGTGGCCCCATACTTACCCTGCGACTCCTAAAAGTGGTTTCACTCATACAGCGGTGATACATCGTTTCCTCAATGTTTCTTGAGCACGACTATCATGCTAGTACCTTGTCCTCGTCAAGGTATACACCGTAGCTGAGTCCTCCTGCATTCTTCACCATCCAATCCAACTGGGGCTCCCAAAAGGTCACCTCTCAGTGGTGGTCACTGTTTTTTTAAGTATCTCGCCACTCAACGGCTGCCTCGTCGCTTGAACTAGCTATGCCCGTATAACGCTCGTTTCATCTTGCTTAGACATTTTCGCAGGAGATGGTGAATCCTTCCCAGTCTGGTAGCTTAGGACCCATATTCGAACCATCCAGGAGTACAGCATAATCTCCCTGGTGTACCAGATCCAGTATTGATCCTCGACACACGGGAATGCGTGTGTGACCAGCCTGTTACATCGGTCTCGGTCTCCGACGGCGCTGATTTGAGCAAATGTGGTATTACGGCTCCTAGAAGGTCTTTTTGGCATGCCATCGCCTGAGATCTTAACGAGCGTTTGTGTGCCCATCGAGTTTTTGGCGTGCCAGTATATATACCAGCTCCACTTGCACTTAGTATGGGTCATAGGTATATTGATCAACAGCCTTCAGAAACCAACGCCGACTTTTCACCTCTTCCATGGATTATAACTGCGCAGAGAACTTCACGAGCGCGAATAGCTGTCAAGCTACATTGGATGAATTACGTGACGACTCCATGCTCCAGGTAGGAGAACTGTTTCAAGATTCAGTCCTCTTATCCATCGTAACCGGACTCTATAGTGAGTTTGAGGCCTATCTGCTCAAGGAAAAGTTACACTGACATTTATCATGTTTAGCTTTGTCCGCAGCCTTGTTTGCAACGTCGACGTACATACTATGGTGAGTGAGATAGCAGTTTTGCATCAAACCATGACTGATATCAAATGTATACGCTTCAGGGCCAAGGGTATTCTCCTCAAACCTAACCTGGCTATGTGGCTCGCAACCCTTGTTATGTTTGTAGGATCGACGGCGCACTACACCGTTGTTTGGTTATGGATGGTGCATGACAAATCAGTCACTCAGTACTTTGTCGACACTAGTTGGGACTTGTTTTACGCGAACACGGTGGTATCATGGCCTCACGGCGGCCCAAGTCTCTCCGCCATATTGCAGTACCTGCCTATCGTCAATGTAAGTCCTTCATGCCAAGTCACGGCAGGCGTAGATTTCAAGCTGACCTAAATCTCGCCTTTATGCGTAGTATTTATTGAGCGATGTGATTGTATTCTGGAGAGCATGGATACTGTGGAACCGTAGTCGGTGGATTGCGATTCTGGCCGGCACATTGATTACTGGGACCGCAGGTGAGTATAAGTAGATTATGTCCAAGTCATTAGAACGAAATCAGGATGTTGACTATCTATCAGTGAGCGCCATTGTCAGTGCACAGGCCACTGTGGGATTAGATGTCGATGTCCTTGTCTCTAATTTTATTCGCATCCACAATGATTCTACTTATAACGAGATGGTCATCGGTCAGTGGGTAGTATGGGCCATGTCACTAGGCAGTAACATTTTGGCCACTGTTTTGATTGGGTACAAGGCATGGTCCGTGGTCCCGTTTTATTACCGTATCTTCCTTTAAGCTCGACACCATGCAGTCAGTACAGAGCGTCCATTAAGGTACACTTGAAGGGTGCAAATCGTTGGACGAAAACGGAGGCGATCCTTGTATTTCTCATTGAATCGGCCATCCTATACTGTGGGGTATGGGTGAGGGCCATGTCATTTACCTCTCGTAACAGCCCCGGGTACTAACTCACCACATGGGATTGGCGGATAAGATATTATATATCGCTAGCCAGGTGATGATCGACCAAATTGAGCTGAATCAAGCAATGCCGTTGGTGTTGGCCCAGATGGCGGTACGCAAATCAGGTCTTCTCCAATATTACTTTGTGTGTAATGCTGCTCATATCTCGTGTATATGAAATTTAGGGGTTGTACCCAACTGCAATTATCGTGCTTGTGGCGCTTCAAAAGACAACCTGGGACATGACAGCGTCCACTCGGATGACACCTACAAGAATCATGGAGTTCGCGATGCGAGGAGCGCCACCCAATGCTTCTGCCTTTTCAGTTGATTGTGGAATTGGTGGCACCCTCCTCTCTATGCGGCCATCGGCCATCGAGATCGGTGAACAACGTCTAGTAGTAGTAGGGCAGAACTTCGAGACTGCAGAGGTGTAGGATGGTACTTATCTTGGGTTATCCGAATAGGACACTGAGGCCATATGGAAGTCGTGAGCGATCATCAGGAAAACGCGAAATGCTCTGACGGCTCTGGCGGCCTCTGGCGGCTCTGACCGACGGACGCGTTCGGGAAGGCGACGAGACTCGCGGCGAGTCCCTCTGGCGGGCCGTTGACGGCTCTGGAGCACGGACGGCTCTGACGCGTCTGACGTGTCTGCGAAGCTCTGCGGCGGCCCGTTTCAGAGGCCGTCAGAGGCTGTCAGGGCCGTCAGAGCGTTTCGCGTTTTACTGATGCCGGCCATGCATAGAGAAAATGGGACTAGATAACATGCATGAGTCTGGGGGCGTGAATGCCACGGTAGCCCAAGAGTCGTTTGCAAGAACACGTTGGAGGGGCATCCGGATTTATCTAAGCAGGAGTAGAATCTAACAAACAGATCTTGAGGAAACGATTTCAAGATCGAGCCATACCTTGGCCAGCCTGTCGGTCCGCGCCAAACATCAGCTTGAAACACGCCACGCGGCGTCGCGACTCGCGAGTCCTCCGCTCCCACGTGTCCGCTCGCCGTCTTACCGAATCTTTCTGAATCTTCACTAGTTCTCAAGTCACCAACACCGCACATAACTGATCTCATAGGATTACAACCGCTATGCTTTGACGCGTATCCGTGGCCAATACAATTTTCAGCCACTTGCTCACTACAGGCTCTTTGGACTCGAGCAGATACTAGACGCCTTCGACTCGAACTCGGATACTCTGCAGCTCAAAGTCCGCATGAATGTTCCACGAGAAACGAGAGATTGATCAAGGGTTGTCGGACAAGGGAGCTCGGTATGTTGATACATCGTTCCTAAACAGCGCCGTCTGGTAATAAGACTTTATTGAAGATCGGACTCTTGTAGGACGTCATGGTCAGTAGTATCGATTTGGGTCACCCGATGCACATCCTGCTTTTGCCTGGTACTAGTAAGACACAGTGCTTTAAGTTCGTTCACGAGTTCAATCAACACGCACTGCTGACTGGTACGAAGTCCATGTACGTGTCACATCGTCTCAACATGCTGGTTTCCCGATGTGAAGCTCGCGTTCACTCACGCATGGACGCACCCGCATTACAAGTTCGACGCCGTATGCACAATTACCCTCGCTCGCATTCATCGAGCGACCAGAAAGCCTTTGTCGTTGTCTTGAGCGCCTCAGCGCCCTGTCAGAAGACGAAACGAGGGTACTTAGGAGGCATGGGAGACCGAAACATGAGAGCGGTGAGCGCTTCATGCTGGTATCAAGATGGGCTACATATAGACGACTCAAGTGCAGGTAGATGAAGATGCGTGCGTAGCATCAGAACCTGATATGGGCATGAAGGTGTCCAGTGCTGGTTTCGGTATTGATGTCATTTTCTAGTGGTCTTAGCAACTGAACTAGTCTAAACAGACATGGAATGTATTTGTGTCGTAGACGGTCACGATCCTCGGACAACGTCCTACCTCATCTTTATGCGTCGCCTTTGAGCGATACAAAGGCGTCCTCCGGTACATTCACGAGACGGGATGATTCCACTGACCAAACCTGAAGATCCTAGAAGACAAATGGTAAGATTTCGTATCAAGCAGGGAGACGCTCGGTGTGGGCGGGCTTGATGCCGTCCATATGGATACATTTCCAAAAACTGCGAGGACATGGCTGTCCGATGCTACGGTGTTGTGTGTGGGCGATGAATGTCTATGGGACTATGTAAGTTCATGACCATCACGTTTCAGCTTTTTCAACGAATCGGGTGCTATAAGTAATGGTCTATCATTTCCTCGCAGTGGCGCTACCTAGTTTATTTTCATCGCCTCCCCGATTATCTTTCATCTCACATCCACATCATACTTCCATTTCTACCGGGACCGATCGATTCTGTCCTCATTTCGTGCTCTCCATTTTCTACGACATAGATATAAACCAATTTGACTTCGATCCTGCAAATATCGAACTCAATGTGCGGTGGGAGGACGTCGACGTTGCGGCCTTGCGAGGCGAAAACATGGGAGTGTTTCGGTGGGAGGCTACCGGTCGCCTCGTTGATCGTCGAAGGGCGAATAGAACAACATGATGTTCTGACGTTAGTCTGATGTGATGTGCTTACTGCCCTGCCTGATACGGGTCTTTTTCGTGTTGTTCCTTGTGTTGCCTCAAGATGGTGTTGACGTGGTAAGTGTGTGGTCTCATCCTCCCAAGAATCGTTTGACTCACTAATGTGGTACATGTTTTACAAGACTTATCGTGAAGCATAACTACTGTGGTCAGTACTTCACTCTCGTCAGAGTACGCATCGTAGCTGAGATCCATCAGATTCTTGGCTATCCAATATGACTAAAGGTTCTCAGCATCACGAACGATCAAAGATGGCCTCTTAGTGGTATCCGAGTTACTCAGAAAGAGGCCTCGGTACGAGTACGAGACGGAGCAGAGGAAGTCTCGCTCACGCCTCAATCTCCGTCAGAACGAATCCTCGACTTGTCAGAATCATCATGTGCACACTCGGCGTCATCATATCAGACCTATGCTGTCGCTTCTACGGTGTTACTATCATGATGTATCCGAGTGTTTATAACTCATGGGTAAGAGAATTCATCCTCTTCATGTCCAACACTGACCTTTCACCCCTTCCATGGATTATAGTAACTGTGCGGAGAACTTTACGAGCACGAATGGAAGTTGCCAAGTCTTCTTGGAAATCATACGTGGAATTTCCGCAAGCCAGGTAGAAAACCTCCTTCGAAGTTCCATCCTTTTATCCATAGAAACCGGACTCTATAGTAAGTTTGAGGTCTGTCTGTTCCGGGGAAAGGTTAGACTGACATTTATCGTGATTAGCCTTGTCCGTGTCCTTGTTTGCAACGTCGACGTACATACTATGGCGAGTGGAATTGTGGATTCACGCCAAACCATGATTGATATCAAATATGTCCGACGTTTTAGTTCCAAGGGGATACTCTTAAAAGCTAACCTGGCTATGTGGCTCGCAACCCTTGTGATGTTTATAGGGTCGACGGCACACTACAGCGTTAATTGGGTGCAGACGCTGAATGTCAATGCTGTCCAACAGTCGGGTGTCGACGCTGAATGGGACCTTTTTTACGACAACCAATCGGATCTGGCATCATTTCCTCCAGAAGACCTGGGCCTCACCCCCGCATTGCAGTACCTGCCTATCATCAATGTAAGTCCTTTATGCCGGGTCACGGTCTGGCGGAGGCTTCAAGGTTACCTACATCATGCCTTTGTGCGTAGTATCTATTGAGCGACGTGATTGTATTTTGGAGGGCGTGGATACTATGGAATCGTAATCAGTGTATTGCGATTCTGGCTGGCATATTGATTACTGGGACCGCAGGTGAGTATAAATAGACTCTGTCCCGGTTACACTATCGAAATCAGGATGTTAACCATCTGTCAGTAAGCGCCATTGTCAGTGCACAATCCATCCGGATGGAAGGGGACTTGGTAACGGACCATCCTCTGAGCCCAAGCTTCGATGGAGACATCTTTTTTCACGAGATGGTGGTCGGTCAATGGGTAGTATGGGCCATGTCGCTGGGAAGCAACATTTTGGCCACTGTTTTGATCGGGTTCAAGGCCTAGTTCGTGTTTCTTTTTTCAGATCTGTTGATACATCTGTCCCTCAGCTTAGCGTCACACAGTCAGCATAGAGCGTTCCTTGAAGCACACTTGAAGGGCGTAAATCGTAGGATGAAGACGGAAGCAGTTCTTGTGCTGCTCGTCGAATCTGCCGCCCTCTACTGTGGTGTATGGGTGAGCACCCTGCCGTCGACTTGCCACCTCAGTGTGAGCTCACTATTTTGGATGCACAAGATCTTGTACATCGTCAGTCAATTGTCGGTCAACGAAGAGCAGATCGTCATAGATTCAGAAACGCTGTCGTTCGCTACGATTACGTTCAATGAAGTTATGCCATCAGTACTGGCTCAGATGGCGGTACGGACTAAAACATTATTGCCTTTTATTCTTTGGAGGCACATTCTCATGCAACTTCACTTACCTTTTGTGTTCGACATAGGCCCTATATCCGACGGCAGTCATCGTGCTTGTTACCCTGCAAAAGACCACCTGGGATATGACTAGAGCCGTTCAAGGACCTCATAATCCGTCGACGATGGATCTCCCGATGCGTGGCGTTACGGTGCCATCGCGTTCTCCTGCCTTGTCACAAAACTTCGGAATGGAAAATTCCAGCCGCTCCGTGCAACACTCTGTCATTCAAATCGGGTTCGAGCGCTCTGTGATAATCGACGAGCCTACTGATGAGACGGGTATATTAAACGAGGGGAAGGACAGAAGGTCCTCAACTGGTCTTCATGACCCCGTGGACATTGAGGTCGGAGCGGGAAAAGGTTATGATGAAGATAGCGTTGGCGCGGATATGGTGTGATGAGGTGTAGTCCGGGGGATCTAGAAAGATCCTTCAAGTTGGGCAAGGCTATATGGTTTGAGAGTTCTTGGAGAGACGATAGCTATAATAACAGAAGTGGTCCTTGTGGTGTTTCAAAGGCATCATAAGTAGTTGTTACTTTACACGGGGTCGTTTGTTTCGCGCTTCTTATTTGCTTTGCTTTCTTGACCTGGGTACTTAGTTTGTAGTGCTTACGACCTTGTTCTTACATATTTATGTATCGCGTCTATGGTCCTCACCGGCCGCGCTGATTCGAGCAGTTGAACCGGCTGCCGTTTTGTGACGTCCCAGTTCCGTTCTCTGTCATAGAAGATATATTCTGCAGTCGTGCTATCTGTGCTGGGGCAAAGTGCGGCAGTTGACAATTTCTCGAGGTGACGTTGTTATGGTCTTGTTTCTACACGCAACGCAGGGGTCATTTTGGACCACCACCACTGTTATCGTACTTATTGCGCTTCCGAAGACAACCTAATATTTGACGGCATCCGCACAAAGGCCTACAAGATTTGTGGACTTTGAGGCCATCGCAAACGGTACCCAAGCACTCCTAAGAGTACAGCCCAATGACGGAACAGAGCTTTCGATTGAGGCAGATGCTGCTCTGTTCTGCGTGGATCTCCGAAACTATGTGGTCTCGAGAAATGCATTGCGGGTAGGGGCATATGTGATAGAGACAAGCGATTGCGTGGTGTACG
This sequence comes from Stereum hirsutum FP-91666 SS1, assembly GCF_000264905.1. Taxonomy (NCBI): domain Eukaryota; kingdom Fungi; phylum Basidiomycota; class Agaricomycetes; order Russulales; family Stereaceae; genus Stereum; species Stereum hirsutum. The sequence continues at coordinate 992,441 of NW_006763133.1, forward strand.
CACATCTGGAATTCAGCAATCTTAGAGTATAAGTTAAGTCAGGGTCGTTGGATTGGCTGTCCGGTCACGATGGACTGTATCATTGCTTGCTGCTGCTTCCATTCCTTGCATGCTGGAAGGAGATACGGCACGAGAGAAATATCAACGTTTTTTTCGTTACACCCACGAGAAGATGCTGAAGTACTTACAAGTCTTATGCCCAGGCCAATGTTTCCTCTGGCATGGAGTCCCGCAATACCAAGTCTAGCGCAAGAGGTCAATCTGTGATTCACTACGAGAACCATTCCGCGGACGAAGAGAAAAGTATACGTACCATCTTGCATGCCGCGCAACGTTTGAACTCATTGGGCAGGGTCTCTACAATGGTACAATCGGGAGCACAGCATTCTCGTAGGATAAGCTTGACGGCCTCCTCGTCGCTGTTCGCCCAGTTCCACACATCTGACTTCATCCACAGGTTCTGCACAAGCCATAGATAGTCGTGAGCAGAATCGGTTCCGTTCATCGTTCGCGCGCCACTGTTCGGAGTCTCTATAATTCGGACGTATCACCGCGTCAGCTTTGGCAAAGACAAATGAAGTGGACGAGAAAAACAAACGACGCACTCGGTTGGGGTATCTTCGCCAGTATCCGGATCAAAATCGTTTTGTTCGATTTTGCAGCTATACGCAGATATTGCCTCGCTAGCAGACAATCCCCATACAACTTGAAAGCAGAAAGAGCCGCCGAGTAGCTCATAGCGTCCGAAGGCCACCTAGACAGCTTCGAGATTGAGTCTTCGGACAAGGGTTCAGAAAAAGGGGCCTTAAAATCGCAGCCGCCCAGAGGGGGCGGACTTCCGTCTCCCGAAGAGCTCTCGAGCCAGACCTGCGAGAAGTACAAAGCATCCGCATGTCGACCTGTTCGTAGAAGAAGGGAGCCGAGCCAGTCGCGCCGACCGATGTTATCAGTCGGGCAAAGGCGAAGCATCTCTACGATTACATCGCTGTAGAACAAGTTTGAGTTGTTCAGCACGGATAAACGAGTGCAGTAAGAAACTGACATGGCTTTGTCCAGCTGCTTGTCCTCGAGATAGGTTTCGACCAATGCATCTAAGAGGCGCATATATGGACGTGTTTGAATCAGCCCCCAAAAGTGGCCGACGTTATCGTCCTGGAAGCATGTAGGGCCCAAACTGCGCTTCAGCGCTTCTCGCCCTGGGTGATAAAGAAGAGGGTAGAAGAGTAATCAGATGCCATGCAATAATTTTTCTGAGCAGCAATGACCTGTCTGCTCGCCGGCTAGAAGAATTTCGATGGCCTTTTTCTTTGGCATCAGGGATGCGGCTCGGGAACAGGCATCAAGGTTGTTCGGGTCGTTCATGGCTCTGTGTAAATACGGGAGTGCGCGCTCGGTTTGACCCTGGTAAATCAACTCTTCGGCCATTTCCAAGCTTTGAAATCACTTATCAGTTGCGATAGGGCGCTACCATGCATGCCTTACACTTACGCTTCATTTGACTCTCGAGACACCGCTCCACCACCTATCTCGGCAAATCGCGTCAAATTTCTATAGTGCATATATCTGCAGCGACGAATGACGATCTCACCTATCCCCATGAAGGACTCTACACCCATTCGTCTGTGCATTGTGTAATGCGTGGAACTCTAGTAATTTGCGATAGTTTAGAAGAATGGGAAGAGGAAAGAGTGGGAGCACTACTGACAGTCCCTGCTGGTGGTGGTAAATGTACGTCGTCGTACGAGACGCGAAATGTGGGTTGATTACGTCAGTAGATCTCACGAGAACTCAAAGACCAATTACGTTTGTACACTGACTACTGCCTAATCGGGATTCTTTTGTTCCCTTTTTGTCTTTGTGTCTCCGTGTCAATTTTCGTCTGACCTGGAGAAATCGTTGAGTGTAGGTCATGACGAAGAAGCGGCTTGGTGCACGAGGCGATCGAAAAGTGATATTCCGACATGTGACAGACGTCCTGGCTTCAAGAAGTAGCCGAGATGTACAGGTCGCTGAAGTTCCTTCCCAAGCAGGCTTCCTTGTAAGTTATGATTAACAGATGCGCCATCAATGCCAGATGGAAAAATAATGCGAATGTGAGGGTTGGTGGTGGATGTGATTTTACATGCTCGACAGGACCAGCGGCTCCTGTATCTGTCCCGCCCGAGCCTCTTCAACATACTCCTCCATCAGCTTCACAACTCTCCTCAAATTCTGGCTATACTTGCCCGAAATCGCCACAACATCCAGAGCCCGCCCATTTGCCGTCGTCATCTCCCTCTGAACGAATTCCTCCAACTGTTGCAGCTTCTGTCTCGCTGCCTCCACCTCTTCTGGATCACCGTCATAAGCGAGTAGATCCGCTTTGTTCGCGATGACCATACGAGCTTGGTCGCTCATCCCAGGCTTGTAAGTCTCCAGTTCATCACGCAAGATGGCGGCCTGATTCCATGGGTCCGGAGCTGAGAAGTCGACGACATAGACGAGGGCAAGGGAACGTTCCATGGAGCGAAGGAAGGAATGGCCGAGACCAACGTTATCCGATGCACCAGACAGAAGACCAGGGTTGTCGGCGATGGTGAAGCGGAAGCGTTCAACTATGTCGTCCTCGTCCTCGTGTTGATGTCGTCCTTGGTTCCGCGTCGGCGCATCTGCGTATGCTCCGCTCTCCATCATTTCTCGTTCCCGTTGTTCCTCGGCCCAAGTCTCGTCGTGCACCATCTCCTGTGAGCTTCCGCCCATCAGAGTCCCATCTTCTGCTACCCTGACGACACCGACGACGGGATTGAGCGTCGTGAACGCGTAGCTCGCCACCTCGGACTTCGCCCTCCCACCAGTCAATGCCCTCAACAAGGTGCTCTTCCCCGCATTCGGCATACCCACCAACCCCACGTCCGCCAGGAGCTTCAACTCGAGGGACAGTGTTACCCTCTCGCCCTCGTAGCCCCTCGTAGCCCATTTTGGTGACCGATTATCCTGCCTCATGAAATGCGGATTGCCGTACCCGCCCAAACCACCTGAAGCGATTAAGAACCCTCTGTCATCATACCTTCCTGTCCCTAACGGCGCATCCACCGGCCTCTCCGTCTGAACCATCCTGTCCAGATCCAACGAGATTGGATTAGCCTCTCTCACCCTCCTCGCGATTCTCATCTCTCTCTCCGCCATCTTCAAATCATATTCGGCGGTCTTGAAATCGTCCCTCTCGCTATTATCACCCTCAAACTCAGGATAATGCACCCATCTCGTCTCCCTCCACTTCCGTTTTCTCTCCTCCATATCCATCCCTTCGTAACTCTCCTCTTCGGCTTCCCACTCGTTCTTCGCGCGTCGTGGGTCTGAACCCGTCAGTTCGCGAACGACAGTGCCGAGGGGTACTTTGATGACGAGAGGTGCGCCTTGTCGACCGTTTTGAAATGAGCCTTGGCCTGAAGCGCCAGCGTTGCCACGGATACGTTTGGGGACGGAGGAGAGGGTAGTTAAGTGTGGTGTGGGGCAGATGTAGACATCACCGCCTCGACCGCCGTTTCCGCCTGAAGGAGGCCCGTAGGGAACGAACTTTTCGCGATGGAAAGCTACGCAGCCATCTCCTCCGGTACCTACAAGCATGAGAGTATAGAATTGAGTTTTCGTGGAAGGTGCGAGGATTGCAAGAACGCACCAGCACGAACATTTACAATGAGATGGTCAAGGAAGGATTGTCCCTAATGTAAAGGCGTGATTTGAGATGAGTCTAAAGAGGATAAGATCCGTAGCACACGTACACCCTGTCTTCTCTTCCAATCAGCCTTCCGTTTGCGAAAATATGCCTCCTTCTCCGCTTGCTCGTCAGTCTCAATATGGGTCGATTGTGGGTCCTCTGAAGAATTGCTGACGCGTTGGAGGGAGATATACCTCCTACAGGAGCGTTGTTTCGCCGGTCCAGAGGAGAAGGACGGTCGGAGGAGTTGGGCAAAGGATGTTGGGCGCGTCATGACGCGCTTTTCTCCCGACTTCTCGACTATGGTGGCCCAGTCAAAGGCTGAGACGGTTGCACAATGGTAGATGGGCTAGCTGAGGTGTGCAACGAGGATTAGTCTTCAGAGGACACTTGTCGCAAAAAAAAGCCAATGTTGGTATTTTAACATACTCCAAAGTAGTTCGTCACCCTCTTTGCAGGGTTTGTAGGTAGCGACGATGGACACTTGGTGGATACCACTGGCGAAGAGAAGGAGTACGGTCTGGAGGGCCACACGAACGAACAAAACGCAGAACGAGTGGCACCAACCCTAACCATAGCTCAAGGCAGGGCTGATTATTTCCTCTTGATGTGCATCCCGCTGGATCAAGTCCCCAAAAACTTTTCCCAAAGATGTTGCAGTCTGCACTCATGTCATATTTCCCAGAAATATCAGAACCATTTCTCTAAAAACTTCCAACGGCTTTCGGTTGCCTCGTACACGCTCACTCATCGCTGCCCCTCATCTTCGCCGGTACTGACGAGAAGTAGGTCTGAATACGACTCTGTTTCTCGCAGTGCATCGTTCTTTGCGAATGATATATCTCTTCGTTATGTCCTGCTACTTGTAGAAATTGCCCGTAAATTAGTGATAGCAATTGTCTAGGGCTCGATGATGTACACGGGAGACGGTGTTTAGTAGCCTGAGGTCCTGATAATTGTAGGAAATCACTTGTTTCTTCTTCTTTTCCTCCCCCTTCCCTCATCCTTCGACATGTCTCTACCCACCATATTACCATCCATACCGCCCCTCGCCTCTGTGTCATCGTCACTCGAAAGTGCGATCGCTCTCATCACAGCCCCCCTCCGTACCTTCTCCGGTACTCTTTCCCAATACAACGCCTCTGGGCGACCCGTCACGAGTTCCATTATCAGCGGACGTCTTGTTGGCTTAGCATCTTCAGAAGAAGCCACATCAGAGAGCTTCGACTCTAGGGGGTCGTGTTGTATGTAAAGCCCGGACCCTGAAGAGGAGGTGAAGTGCGCGACGAGAGTTTTCGCATGTGAAGGTGTGGCAAGGCGAAGGTGGCACTGTTAATACCAGGAGAAGATATCAAGTCAGCGGAAAGCGATAATTGAGACCAGGAAATAGACAATAAGTCTGAGAGACGCACTGTATCAAGACCCTTGGTGAAATCGACGTAGTCGATTCCTTCGGTTGCGGCTTGCTTTCCTTCTGTTCCGTTAGTTGCGAATGCTGTACCAAAAAGCGTTTTGAGCGTAGTCTTGTTGGTTTCGGGATGGATATTGCGCACGAAAACAAGGCAACGGGGAGGGAAAGGCGAAGAGGGGGAGATTGTGGCGCTGCGTTCGAGTTCGTGTGGTGGTGGCGGAGGGCCCGTTGGCTTGGAAGTTTCGCGTCTAGCAGGCTGGTGTTCGTGATTAGAGGCTTGTTGATTCGATGTTGTAGCTTTGGGATGTGTAATACGAGACGATGACGGCCCTGGGACAGTAGGAGCGGTTTCTGCCTTGGACGCGATCTCTGCGAGTAGCTTGTCGCGATACGACACATACTCATCCTGCAGAGCATCCCAGCTGGCCTTCGTAAGCACTCGAAGCATGGAATCTGAAGCGTCCTTGACAACAGGATCCGAAGAATCTGTCCGCGATGCAGTACGTTCACTCGCGCCTTCCCAGGGCCACTCACAAACAAGTTTGTCCACGGATTCGACCGTAGACAGAGTAATAAGAGCAAAGCCCTTGCATTTTTGAGAAGTGGCGCCGACTCTTTTCGAGTCGTCTTGATAATGCGGAGGGAAGTGTATGTGTTGGACCTCCTCATACTTGGCGTTAATGTTCGAGGGTCCGGAGTCGGACGACAGCAGAGACGCCACAAGACGTGTTATTCCGCCCATCGTCCGGGAGGAGAGCGGGATATTTTCCTGTAAGATGTGAGTCCAAGTCAGCGAGCGGTACGAGTGCGAGATGAACCATATTCACGATATATATTGTTCTCTTTTGCCAGTGAGTCCGCGTGAATGTTCCATCTTTCATGTGTTGCACGACTTCTTGCCAGTCTTTCCTTCGAACCTCGTAGCCACCAGTATCAAGACGACCATGTCGTGCAGATCTGGAGGCTACACCAGCGAGGATCATCCGCACATCAAATCTGTCGTTAGCGTGCGTTCGGAGAGACTTGATAATGGTGGCTTCCGTGGGTAGAGGGTCGACGCCGGCAAAGGCTGTTGCCGCGTGCAACAGATTGTTCAGCACGATGTCTACAGTCAAGCAAGTTAGCTTTCAATAAGATACAAGAGGTTATGTTTAGCAACCAACATCCGTCATGATTCGGATCGCGAAGAGCTGGATCTGCTGCTAGCGCAAAGTCGGAAAGCGTTAGAGACAATAGAACTGCTGGCTCGTCATCAACGGGCGTTGAAACTTCTGCATTTCTTTCTAGTATAGATGTGGAAGCAAAGGTGGATGGGCCTGTGACAGACGCTAGTGTTGTCGAGGCGGAAGTCTTGGGACGTTTCTTGAGCGAGTGAGGGACGAAAGACAACGACGACATGTGTTTCCGATGAGTTGGCGACGATGATGTTTGAGTTGTCGGAGACAGACACAGCCAGAGAACCGGTTTTCGGCGATGTTGGTGTGGCGTGGTGTCACTGTGGCTACCACCGGCTTCGACCGCGCCAACAAATGAGAGGACACCATTCTCATCTATGTTCCACCTTCATACCTAATGGGGACATTATAATCGATCCCAGGAAAGAAGATGCAAAAGTAGAACTATATATTACTAGAGCGGCAAAGGTACTATATATCCCAATCTGGAGTGCGGGCAGCATCGTGCACAACAAAGCTTGTTAGGAAAATGGAACTGAAAGGTATGTACAAATAAATGTGGAACTTTGATACTTTCCAAAGAATTACACTACTTTGGGTGTGAGCGCCATGAGATTGAAACGCAAATCTTTTTTCTCCATCGCCATGAACTTACGCACAACTCCTAACACTGCATCTTCCTCCATCATATCCTTACCCTCGGTCAACTGTATACCGAGATCGATCGGCCCCTTTTTATCACCATCCATCTCATAAAGCCGTCCATTCTTGTGCGAGCGTACGAAGGCGATGTAGTGGAAGTCGACTTCAGCATTCGCATCTTCGGGAACGGCGGACTGGCCTTGAAGCGCAGCAACTGTGTAAGCATCTTCGAGCTCGTCTGAGAATTCGAGACGCATAGCACGGATATCGGAGTCGCAAGGGATACACTCTTCGATAAGACGGGATAGGATAGAATCAGGTTCTATAAGAATATTTGAGTGATTAGCGAACAAAGGTCGGTGTCATATGATAGAGCGGCTCGTACCGATGTAATCGCGAGCAGGACCGTTCGAGATAGCATGAAGAATTCCATAGAGTCCACACGCATTGTGAATGGTCTGCTTGAACCAGATCACATCCTCGCCAGGGCCCATGCCTTCATAGGCTGAACGTGTAGCTTCTTCAGCTGCTTTATGTTTCTCGTAGATCTCCGAGGTCGGGAACACGAGGACCAAAGCAAGGACAGGACGCGTGACTATGGCCATCAGATCGGGGTCATCGATGGAGAAAACATCCTGAAACTCGAGCGAGGGTGCACCAAGGTTGCGAAGCAATTGGGTAAAGACTTCGGGGTTGGATTCCAGTGGGATGTAAGCCTTGATAGGAATTGGTGGCTCAAGGTATGGATCATATGTGTTCGCGGTATATTTTGAAGACATGGTAATGGAAACTGTTTCGTGTCAGCAGCTGGCAATGCAGATAACACGAACAATAATGGTTTGGAGATGAACCAGTGGCGCGCGGGGTGATGACTGCTGGTATTTAGGTTGTGATCTGGACAAGTGAATGCGAAGGGTGATGTGACTGAGCGCAGCCGGATTTCTCTACTGATGTGGTGGAACGAAAGAGAGATGGGAGATAGCTGTGGCAGACAAAGGAAGGGCTTTTATAGTGGCGTGACACATTTTGGACACATTCCCACGCTTTGGCCTGTCCGTGTGGCACCGGAACGACGCGTGTTACGTCAGCAGATATGGAACCGGTCCCGCACGCGTCGACACCGAAACTTTCAGGAAACTGGCATGTCCTCACCACCACAAGCCTCGTCATCCTCTTCTGCCACTCCCCCTCCGTCCATCCCAAAACAAATCTCGGGCCTCCGGTCGGCTCTTCAATATACTGGCATACCGCCTTCATGGCTTGAAAAACGTCCAAAGCTTCCCTCCCGGAACTGGCTTATTTTCATCGGCGTAACGTCTACGGCGGTTGGATGCTACCTGTATGACCGGCGGGAATGTAAGAGGATAAGGGAGGAGTATTGTGACAAAGTGAAGTCTCTGAGCGAGGAGCCACTTCACAGTATGGGGCATTTGAGGAAGGTGACGGTGTATGGTGCGAAGTGGCCGGGAGACGAAGATTGGGACCGGAGTACGAAGTACTTTAGGAAGTATGTGAAGGTCCGCCCTACTCTCTTTCTCTCCCGAAGCTGACGACATGTCTCATTTAAACTTTGGAAACTCATTAGCCCATCCTCGTTGCTGCTGCTGTCGACTATGAGATGATCGCTGGCAAGCGACATGGCGAGCTCGCTACTCGCATCGCAAACGATATCAAGACAGAACGTCGTATCGCGGCCGGTCTCGAAGCTCCTTGGCAAGCCCAAACCAACATGCCCATCATGATGCAAGATACTCCCGAAGCCCGGATGCGTCGGAAGATGGAGGGCGGAACTATCTTGGTCGGACGACCAGCGTTCAAGGAGTACATGGCTGGTCTGCGAAGAGGATGGGTGGAGAGTCCTGCGAGGATTGATGCCGAGGAACAACTTTCGAGAGAATTGGTAAACGACACTCATTTTGATGAAGTGGAATCTGCGGAGAGCTCTGCTGTTCAGGCAGTCGACACTTCCGCACTAGCCGACGATGAACCTATCCCCACAGCGTCCCGTTTACCCTCTTCACGCCCTCCAGGAATGTTTTCTCCCATGTCTTTACGTGCCCCAACTTCCTCTACTCCTTCGCCAACTCCCGAGAAGAAGGACCCAGCTGCTGACATTGCCCCTCCGGCCCGCATACCACCACAACCGCCTCTCCTTCTCGTTCCCTTCGTGAACCACATTGGATTCACCCAAATTCCTTACATGATCTGGGACTTCTTCAACGAGCGCACCAAGGTCAAGGCTGGTGCCGAAGCTGCCTACCGCATTATCATGAATGAAACAGAACCATTCGTCGCTCCTGCCTCTCCCTTCGTATCCGAATCCCTACCTTCCGAATCCTCAACCCCTTCCCCCTCTATACTTGGTCACCTCAGCTTTGACGCTGCAGCCGAAGCCTTCTATAGATCCAATACCGCTTCCATCCCCTCCGATATCCAAAGGAAGCGAGAGAAATTCTACAAAGAACTCCCAGAGAAACTCGCAACCGCTCGTGCGCTCGCTCGTCGAGAGCGAGAGCCCACCAAAGACGAGCTTGCAGTTCCACCACCGACCGAAGTGGAATTGAGGGCGGAGAGGATGAAGAAGGAGTTGAGATGGAGAGCGGATGAGAAGGGTTGGGATATCGTGAGGCCGGGTAGTCCGGTGGAGTGGGATGAGAGGATGGAGGGTGCCCTGAGGGTGTTCGTTGATCCAAAACGGACGGGCAAGGACGGGGAGGCTGAGGAAGCTGGAGGCGCCAATATACTCTAGAGTGTGCTCTTGGTTCTGGGGTAACCCTTCTGTGGTCAGACTCGGGACGGGATGGATGAATCGTGATTCTGCACTGATCCAGATGGTAATACAACATTCATACTGCTTGCATAATAATCATACACCGCACCGTTGCTCTACTCTGCTTTGCTCATTCTTCATCCTCAAATTTATCGACGATCCGAATAGCACCACTCGCCAAGAACGCATCCAGCTCCGCCAACGGATCCCCCCAAGGACGCGAGATCGACTTGTCCACCACTTCTCTTGGCTTCGAAGGGCTGGTTGGACGTGCGGTGGGTACAGCAGGAATAGCGAAAGGTCGAGATTTTTGCGCTACTGGTTTGTTCAACCTATCAAGGAAGGAGAAGCGTGCGGGTTCGGTCTTGGTCGTCGATGCTCCAGGTACCAAGTCGCGATGTAAGGAGGAGCCGAAGCTGCTCTGAGTGTGTGAACGTTCCTCAGTCTTGAAGAGCGACGGTCGCGTAACTGGTCGGTCCTCTCTCTTCCATCCGTAACCGCCCTGCTTTCCTCTGTCCACGCCACCCATGTCCATACCCTCTTCTGTCACCCCATCGCTCTTCTGGGTCTTTACTACGTTCGCATAAGATGAAGAGTCGACCTTCGGCGCTGGGCTCGACGGAGTCGAAGCTTTATCTATGACCTTGAACAGGCTTTCGTCGAGAACAAACCCTTGATCTTCGTCGGTCTTGAACCATGGTGGGCGTGTGGCGGTGGCGTGCGGAGTAGCCAACTGTTCCTTCACCGGAGACGGGAGTAGCTCGTCGACCTCATTGTCTTCCTCTGAGGTCTCTGGCGCAAATAGAGGCTATCATGCAGTAAGTATGAATTAAGCCAGTCAGCGCGCACACCAAGGTGTCTGTGAATCGTACCTTCGCGCTGTGCTGCTTCCTCGGAGGGGGTAACGAAGAGATGGCAGCGACCGGCGGATGCAACATCTTGACTCGCTTGGTACGAGAGGAGGTATCAGGAGCATCAACAGCTAGCTTTCGCTTCTTCTGAGGAGGACTAGATTCGAGTGTCACAGAAGTCTCACGACGAGGCGAGGAAGGAAACATAGTGAGATCCAAAACATCGTCAAAGTTCGTCTCAGCGATGAGGGCGTCGATTTCAATGTCGTCGTAGTTAGTCGACGGTGAGGATTCCTTGTTCGCGCCAGAAGAATTAATTGGCCTCTTCTGTGTAGCTGATTGGATGAGCTCCCGGGCATCAGGCAGGTCGTCATCGTCAGCATCGGAGATGTCAGCCAAGTTGCGGCCTCGATTATCCGTGTCCTTGTCGGCAAGGTTAGAAAACTCTAGATCAAAGGAAGGACGAGGAGGACGAGGACGGCGGGAACGAGGATGTGAGGCAGGAGCTGAAGCAATAGGAGAGAGGGCTGAGGACGGAGGGTCGACATGATCATCAAAAGACTCGTGTAGCTTGATGCGCTTGCCCTTCGTAAGATTGAGGTTCGAGGTGACACCAGTTCTCTCGTGAAGAGCCTCAAGTTGTTTAAGGTCGTGGTCTGAGCGAGCGGAGGTGGGTTTCTTTGTAGAGGTCGATGTCGATGGCTTCGGTTTGCGCCACCCTTGATCATTGTCCTTTCCCTTGTCCTTGCCCTTTGTGGTAGTGCACGGCTTCGAAGTTTTGGATGTGGCGGTCGCCTTACCGCCATTAGCTTGAGTAGTGCTTCCCTTCTTCGGTTGAGGGGGAGGTTTGTCGAGCCCATCTCTACAGCTGGAAGCGGACAACGGTGAGTTTCCGACCTCTAACCAAAGGATGTACAGACCACATGTGGCGACAACTTGTCTTGTCCTTGCAAAGGTGGTTGCATCTACTCGCATGTCAGCCCATGAAAAGTTGAATTGATGTACGTGGATGCTCACGCATATTTCCCATTCGCCAACTTCTTGGGTAGCCGGATTTCAGCCTCATCGTCTGTTGACGACCTTGACGCCACCGTAGCCTTCTTCCGCGTGACTTTTCCTTTGGCCGCATGTGGCTCGTCGCCTTTACCTGTGCGAGTAGTTTCGGTATAAACGGAGAGGAATATGAAGAACGGGCCTACTCTTCGAAGTCGTCAAGTCTTTCAAGGGACGGACGGGGATCTCCTCTTCGTCCGCGTTCATGTCATCCCAGAAGTTTGGATCGTCTTCCAAACCTTCAAGTGTCATCTCCTGTAGAGGAGTACGATTTTAAGCATGGTGTAACAAGAGATTCAACCTCACATACCACAGCGTTACGCGGTCGAGTATCCATTACTGGAAACTGTTTACTGTCGACTTTCGGGCGGTATAGCTTGGTAACGCTTACACCAGCGATATTTTCCTGCAGAGAACACTGAGAAGAATACAGACCATGGATAACTCGAAGCGTGAACGCACAGAGGCTATGCAAACTTGGATAGACTGACTCGGCTTCGTAAGATGCGCTGTGATCACGAAGGTCTTCTTATCCTTGAGCACCTTGGTCCTATAGGCCATCATTAGCTCCTCTAAATACTGACAAAAGACAAAAACGCACGGTATCCTTCGGAAATCGACGTAGTCGAGGTCAGGAGACGTCGTAGTCACCACAGCAGTCATATCGAAAGCTGGTGCGCCTTTCGGCTTCTTTGACTTGGTCGTGGCGTTCGAGGGGTCGAGTATCAACCCACATTCAACTGATATGTCAACTTCCACCGGGTTGAAGCCGTCGGTGGAAGTGACGCTGACTTCTTTGATTGTCAGGAAGTACTGCGGGAGTTCGGCGACGCGGTTGAGAATTTGGAGGCCGGCGCCTGGTTGTTTGCGGTTTAGTAGCTAAGCGAAAGACAATTGATAGTCAAGAAGCTGGTATGGTGAACGAATGTTAGAGCACTTACGACTTCGAGGCGGAGAGGATCGACTTTACGCAAGGCCGCGAAGGTCGTGATGCCGTTCTCAGCTAGAACCTGAACAAAGTAATCAGAAGAGTACACCACGCCGAGGCCATCCAGTATACCTTGATCCTGTAATGCAAAAGTGTCAGCGGCGGCTATCTATTACAGAAGGGGTTGTGAAGAATTTATAGCTCTACGATTTATCTCCGAGTTTCTCAATCTGGCGAAACACTACGGCACGATCATCCCAAGCCTTTGCGTTGAGGATACGCACCCTGATCATAAATCGGTAGCTAAGCTTGGTTCGAAAGTATGGAGGAAGTGTGACTCACAGCTCTAGGCCGTTTTTAACTTGGGCACCCGACTGCTTGGCTAATCCAACCTCGACGATCGCTGAGAAAGAGATTAGAACCTGAGCTCGACCATGACTCTCCGAACATACCTCTAGCTATCCGACTAACGTGGCGAAAGACGGAAAACGCCTCGAGATGTGGTTGACTGTCTCCAACCTTATATTCAGGTGTGTTGAGGGATACTCCACCGAGAACGGCCTTCACAGAGAGACGAATGGGACACATGAACACGAGAGAGGGTTGACACGAAGCATTGACAACAAACTTGGATGAGCAAGAAGATCTTGTCCGGCGTCTTCTCAACCTTCGAAATCCTGAAGCGTATCTCGTCCTGCTCGCGGAGCTTGCGATAAACCTAGATAAACTAATGCACTCGTAGGGAGTTCTCTCGACTAGTGAGCCACTGGAACGTACCGCTTTTTCTCCTGCTCGAATCTTCAAGTCTGAAAGTCTTAGAGGGGTTTGAGCTCATGTCATACCATATAGAACAGACGTAGACGTACTCTTCCGATGCAGAGATGGCTTCGAGCTATGAGCAGAATGAGTCAGCTTTTGGTGCTAGAACTTACGGTCTGAGACCTTCTCACCATCTCACGAAGAGTAGCTTTCTCGGGGAGATTAATGATAATCGCCATCTGAAACCAAGTAATATAGTCGGTATGGTGACACATATTATTAAGACGACAACTCACTGTCGCCTGTCGAATGTAGAACTATTCACCATAGAAATCAGCACAAGCTAAGAGGATCGTGCAACATCCCAGCTTACCTTCGCCATAACTTCGCCATATTGACTATGGACCAATTCGTCCTCCTCCCCTTCGCCTCCAAGTAACAATTCCGCCTTGATCAGACTCTCAACCGTCTTTACCACCATCCCATCAACAATCTCGTCTACGCCATGGTTCTGCTCGACTCCCTCTTCCGTGTTACTACCCTGCTTGATGCGATAGTATTTCGGGTTCTTCAAGATGCGTTGGTAAAGGAAGGAGCTGTGGATCCAAGATTTCGCACTCTCAGCACTGGTGATCGTTCCAAGGCCGACTTCAGCGTTGATATGCTCCGCGAGATTGACGTGCAGAGATGATTCGAGGATGGATTTTCCGGCGACGAGGTCTGTGTACTTGTGTTCAAGCTCAGATTCACACATGATGATGGCGATGCCGTCCTTGTCTGGTTGAGGGCAGAAACATCAACGATCAGGATTGGAGCACCTGGAAAGAAGTGCAAGTTGAACCAAACATACCGAATTGGGGCCGTCCCTGCGACCGCGGAGTGGAGTAATGAGCGGGAAATCGTTGAGGGCGTTAAACACAGAGCTACTTACCGCACGTCCGATCATCTGCATCATGTCCAGGTCCGAATACTCCTGGCTAACATTGTTCTGGAAGATCTTCACACCTTTTACAACGACAACGTGTGCGGCTAGTCAAATTATAATCAGCGCCAAAGTACTTAACAAAGCAGGTGAAAGTGTACACACGAAGATTGACACCAACCGCCAGTGTCTTACCGAACAGGACTCTTGTCAGAGGCAATAAACCATCTGATTGAGCGCAGAGAGACGAACCGAAGTAGCGACAACGACCCTCAATGTTTTGCTTAGAAACAGGCCCTCCGTCGTCTTACGGTCTTGTATATTCAGCCCTGCATGATGAACACCGATTCCTGCTTGAGCTAGTTCTGTGTAGCGTTCAGATTAGCTAACATGATATAACGCGGAGGATTGCAAGTACGCACTAGCGAGGCGCTGGTCCTGAAAGGTTTGCTCGATCCTTCAAGAGAAAAACAAACGCTCAGTAAGTCGTCAAAGCAAGCAAGCGTGGAGTCCTACCGTCGAGGGACCTGCCAAGGAAGGTTCTGCTTCGACTCCTTCGCCTTCTCGTACTCCTTCAGGATCGTCTCCGCGGTCGTCAGAACGCCTATCGAGTCGACTCAGGTCAAGAGCGAATCTAGACGGAAGTCGAAACACTGCGTAGACAGACCTTTCCTAGTCGCACAAAACACAAGCATCGGCTTCTGCGTTGAATGCCTCTGCAAAATAGGGAATAGTCGATTGTCAAGTGTATGGGCGAACTGGAAATCGTTCGTGTTCCTGCTCTTTTGAAAGCCGTAGACGTGACGCGTGAGCTTGCATGGTCTGTACTCTTCCCCGAACTGGATTGACCGACAAGGTTGGATATCGATCAGTCAGTCGCTCATGCTCGAGAATGAAACCTGAGAATGAGAAGAAGGACCTACCTGGAATACTCTAGCCGGACCGATAGCATCCTTGCCGCCGATCCAACGAGCCACGTCATCTATGTTGGGTACGGTGGCGGAGACGGTGACGAAACGGACGGCCGAGCCGCGAGCCTTCATACGAGAGATGACGACCTCGAGGGTGCTTCCGCGGGATTCATTCAGAATATGAACCTAGACCGGGCACTCAGTGAGCGCTTCAGAAGATAGAAGCAGAAAATTGCATACCTCATCCACAAGGCAGAGCTGAACCTGCGACAGTATTTGGCCGTGATCGCGCCTGTAAGTGCAAAAGCAGTCAGAACTTCAATGTATGCGTGTTGGAAGAAATATACGTACCAGCTTCGGGTCAAACTATCCCATTTCTCACACTAAAGTCAAGATCAGAACGTGTGATAGGACTGAGCCATGAAATCCGTGGAGACGAACAGTTGTGACGCTGTCAGAGCCTTCGTCAGCTGAATTTTGAGGTCAACCGAAGAAACTTGTTCTTACATGATAGTGGCATTTTTGGCGTCGCCCCAGGCGCTCTTACCGAAATGAACAGTATCTCCAGTTAATTCGCAGCCTGCATAAGTCGTGAGCGAAGGCGTTCTCGCCGAGGATATCGAGTGGCTTACATTTGATCCCAAGCGGCTCAAACTTCTCGATCCAATCTTTGCATCGTTCCGAGCATAACGCCTTCCATCCAAGTTCATAAGTTTGTGATGGACGATCGGGATACGAATAAACGATACCTTTGTCGGTGCCATATAGACGCATTTGGCTGACGAACTTTGACCTGAGTTGGTGAGCATTCGAAGCATTGCTAGCTCGAAGAGCACCCTGTATGCATGCATAATTTGAGGTATAGCAGGATGGGATGAGGTTAGACAACGTAGACCTACGTTTTTCCACTGCCAGTAGGGGCTGGTGTGCTGGTTAGTTCATTACTCCCCACAAGGACCGCGCATATACTCACCGCTAACAACCTGTTGACGCATGTCAATATATGCGTAGAAAAATAGTTCAAAAAACCACATGCTCACCAAGTTATCTTCTGACTGCATGATCTGCATATTCGAGAATCAACCTCCTGTTCATCGCATGAAAGACAAGCAGACTCGCCGTATCGTAGCAGGAGGACTGTATAGCGTTGAAGACACCAAACTTGAAGAGCCCTCGGTACATATCAGCTAATATATGCGCATATATCGACCTATAAGAGCACGATTGACGAGAACGCAAGAGGGCAATCACGTACGAAGGTCCGAGACCGGACGAAGTCTAATGCTACTGGGGCCCTGTGGCGGTGAAGAAGGAGGCGCGTTGTATGGGTTTGCATGAGGTGGCCGGGAGTTCTGATTATTGCGAGGTGTAAAGGGATTGGCATGCTGGGCATGGACGGAGGGTGGTGAGAAACGGTTGGAAGTTTGACCTGAGTGCCCGGAACGCTGGAAGTTGGATGAGGCATTGTTGACTGGAGGACGAGGAAAATTATCTGTTGGAATGTGGTCAACGCATTGCCCGTCTTTCTTTAGAAGACACTGTACTAGGGGTCACAAAGGGCCGCGCAGGCGCTCGGCTCGAGGACGACCCAAAAACCGGGCGATGTGTCATGGACGGCATTTCCTGGTGGTACGTCTGCGGCGGTTGAAATTGCTGAGGAGACATATGCGTGGAGTAGTCGTCTTCATATTCGGAGATCTCTTCACGAAAATGTTGTGGCTGTGAATAGTTATAGGGGCGCCTCTCGGGAGGAGACGGGGTTGAATTCTCTAACCCGACGATAAGGAATCGACATCACATAGAGCAAAAGACAATGGCATATACCTATCTCCTCAATCATGTCATCGATGAGGTCGCGCTCATCGAAGTGACCACCGCTGGAGCCCGATGGGCCTGCCGCATAGTATGTCATATCATACATCTCCTCGTCGTCCATGCCGTGGTAGCCATAGGCACCGTTGCCTGGGTGCACCATGCCAGCCAAAATCGCTCACTTCGATATACCCTAGGTCGAGTCAGCCTTTTCAAGACGGATGCCTGGGCTGGATATGATGGAGGTACTAAAGAAGGAAGACCGTCGCGTCGGTCCCGAGAAGAAACGCGTCGACTGCTTTCATCATGTGACTCATTGTGACTCATCACCTGCTATGGTGACTCTGTTACCCAACGCGTCTGTCACGCATGCCATTCAAGTGCTTTGAGCGTCTCGCGTGCCCCTTATAGTTCTCCTTGTCCCTATCAACGCACCGCATCCCTCTCTATACCCAACCATCACCATCTCTCCTATTATTCAAGCATGGCCTCGAGAAGTCAACAGCCACAACTTGATCAGAAGAAAATTGATGAATACATCGAGAAGTGCGTCTCTCTTCTCTATATGATGTCCCGCCACACTGATACTGATTTAGTTCTTTGTGTCATGGTGTTTGATGTCCCGCTGTCGGAATTCTCGTCCAGGATTCACTACTCCGACCGGTACTCAGATGATCAATATGAGTATCGTCACGTCATACTCCCCAAACCCCTCTTCAAGATCATCCCAAAGGAATACTTCAGTGACGATGACTCTGGCACGCTGCGTCTGCTTTCGGAGGCTGAGTGGAGAGGAATCGGAATCACGCAGAGTCTGGGATGGGTGCACTACGAGGTACATGGTACGTCGTTACGCCGAGCTTTGATCCACGTCGTCGTTGAGCGTGTAGCTCACGCTGGAACGGGATGGTGGGCTGTGGCGTGCAGCGCCGGAACCACATGTTCTGCTCTTCAGACGGGAGAAGAACTTCGACGCACAGCTTGCTCAGCGACAGCAGCAGGCAGCTTACGAGCAACAACAACAGCAGTACGCAAATGGGAAGGCAGCGACGAGGAATGTGCGAAAGAAGTAGTCTCCAATCTTAGGTGCATTCGAGCTCGTTGATTGTGGCGTGGATTCCGTCGTCGTGACCGCCGCATATTTCAGCTATCCTCCAGGTCAACTCGCCCTTCACTTCCTCTGTATTATCTCTGGTATACATCTGCATATGTCCGTTTTGTCTCACTGTCGTTGCCGGATGGCCCATATCTCGTTCCGTCCTTGTCTTGCCTGCCGCTTTCGTACGTACTCTATGACTCATGATAGATCGTTGTATTTCGGTTCGATTGTGTCTTGCATTCAGACCGCAACTGAAGAGCATTATTTTATTAGAACGAAAGAGACTGCAAAAGAATGCATCGTAGATGTGAGGTCCGTGAGTCAAATTATAGTCCGTGATGAAGTCCGTGATGAGGTCCATGAGAGGCACAACAACCAAAAGAGAAGTTCAAAGCAAAGGTCCAAAGCAGTGTGTCAAGCGGATCTACAGTTCATACACGTCCCCATGAGTGCTCGATGAAACGTGAAGGCAATACAGCACGGGGAAGGTACCCACAATAATTTCGTTTCATTACGCCAACCCACACTCGCTCGCATCAACCTGTTCCACAGTCGCCTGCACAGTCCCCGCCGCCTCTGCTTGTCCACCCGTCAACTCGTTCAACGCCTCCTCGGAGATGTTAAACCCGTCATCCGCATGATCCATCGCCAAAACCACCACACTGTAGCTCGTTCCCGAACTAGGGGTGTACGTCAACCTCCAACAAGTTCCACAGCTCGCCGAGTTCCAACCCTCGACGGCACCGGCCGCTCCGATGTAAGGGAAGTCGGGGAGGGAGCCGAAGGTGCTGTAGCCCTTGGTGAGGAGACCGTTCGTGCCGTCGGAACAAGCGACGGTTGAGAGGGAGTTGGAGGACGTGTCATAGTTTGTGTCGTAGCGGATGGTTTGAGTGGTTTGGGCGGCGACAAGCGAGGTGAGAGTGAGGATCGCGAACGCGAAGAAGGTGGGGAGGAAGGTGGTCATGGTGAACTGCATCGTAATGATATTGACGGTTCTGTTTACGAGCGCGAACGAGGAGTTTAAAAGAAGGAGTAAGAGGAGAGAGGTGATAGTAGAAGGAGAGCTGGGCGCTGAGTCTAAGCTCTACGACGGACTAGTATTTATACTTGCCTTAGAAGACGACTACAAGACGATGAGGTCACCGGACCTCGGCTTGCATTGAAGAGTAGTCCAGTCACGGAGGGGAAGCAATAGACCGAGCCCAGCAGACTCGATCGCAATGGCCGTTCGGGCAGTGTGTGTCATAAGGCGGCAGGTCATTTGCCGTAAGAAGATGCAGTACAAGAGCTCTAGCCGCGTCATTCATGGGCTCTAGCAAGCTCTACAGGGTAACTTCGTGAAGAATATGTCCATGGGAAAACTCCACGATGACCAGTAGATAGAACCCGTCGAAGCTCAAGAAGTCGTAGACGAGCGAGACAGCTGGACATGTGAACACCCCAAGAGCCACACAAAAAAGACCTCTTTGCGATCCACGGGATCATCAGGCCGTGAAGCACAGAATTGCTACGCAAATTCATCACGAAGTGGTCGATCTTCAGGTCGTGCGGCCGTTGTTACATGGAGGAGCGTTAATAGTGAGTCCAGTCGTGACCAACTTAAAGACAGGAGGAGGACGGCCTTTGAGTAGTCGCTGTGAACACTTTCAGGCTCGGGCTTCGTGCGAAGTGTCCCGTCAAGGTCTAGAGACGCAATGATTGGTGAATGGCGCAGACTAGGCTGTGGCCAATATATTTGGCATGAGGTCGGCATGAGGGGAATGTGTGGTGAAGGAAGGGCCCGCAGGAGAATGCACAAAATCTCAACATAACCACTCGGAGATTGCCGGAAGTGGCCATGGCCCAGCCGGTGTGGTATCCTCTCGAGCATCAGTCCAAGCAGTCCTCTGATATGTCACAGAGAAGATAACTGATAAACAACATCGTTGCGTGGTATATGAATTTAAATTTGCCAGCAAGGTCACCCTTCCACTTAGGATGAGGATATTGTTGCTCTCACTCGAGGCCCTTCGAGCAAAAGGCATAGAAAGCCGATGGGGGATTTGAACAACGACGGATCGCGGGTATAAAATTGAAATCAGGAGATGGTATACGTATGAATACTCAAAAGATAGTCGTTGCACGAAGCAGGCAGTCATGGTTCAAAAGAGTTCATGCAAAGTCCGTCAGGATGTCCTCAGACCAACGTAGCGAATCCAACCTGCGAGTTTCCAACATCGAACTCGGTGTAAACGTTCTGCAAGAATACATCACCTACGACCCAGAAACCTGTTACAAAGAACGTCAGTTTTGATCAGGGGCATGGCGTTCGAAGATATAGAACGGTGGCATTGGAAGTGAACTCACGGTTCGTGAGCTGGGATTGCGCACCAAGACCACCAATGCAAGTGGACGAGTCGTTTGAGCTAAGTTGTCCAAGATTGAAGGTACTGGCGTTGACAGAGAATGCGGTACCGCCAAACGTGAGCGAGAGGGTGGAGTTGAAGTCGCAGGGTACTACAGTGCAAAACTTCGTCAGCATCGAACCAGAGATGGGGCTTAGTTAGAGGGGCCATACTGGTGTAGATTCCGTCGCCTTCCTCCGGGGCCAAAGCGGCGCCAGGGATTTGCGCGTAGATGGCAGCGACGTTGGTGGTATCACCAAGGATCTGGGTGGTGCCAGTGTCGATGATGGAAGAGATTTGAGAAACAGTGGTGTTGCCGTTCAGCGCGACGCTGTCCAGGTCGACCTGCCAGTATCCCTGCATGGCATAACACCAGATTAGAATTGAGTATAAAGAAGTAGATGCACAAGAACAACGAAAGATACGCACCTCCTCTGTGACAGGGACATATGTGAAATCGCCACTGACATCACTGTTGTCCGTTCCGCCGAGGAAAAGCTCCGCGTGGCTCGAAGAAAGCTTGAATGAGAAAACAGGCTGGTCGACCTGGCCTTCGGCTACAAGAGTCTGGAAAACTGGGTTGGCGCCATAATCTGAGATGCTCTTGAATCCCATGCCCATGAGTCCATCAGCTGGGAAAGAGGTGCTCTCAAAACTCGTGGAGTATGTCGATGCGGCGCCGAGGGTTTGATTCGTAGCCTGCGGGCGGCAACTGTGAGTACAGGATTATACGCGGATGAATGCCCAGGGGATGACGCACAGACAAACCAGCGATAGTGACGGTATCAGTGTATTGATCGCCACTGACCGAGGAGCCATCGCCGTAAGTGAGCGAGAATGGCTGGCCAACCTTCGCCGAAGTCGAGCTGTTGGAAGGATTGTAGGCCGTGTGGTCTTTGCATGAAACACCGCAGTCGGGTCCAGGGAGGAAAAGGTCGCTGGATCCGGTATCGAAGTCGACTGGAGTAGATGTGGTCAACCAAAACATCTCCTACGCCACACAGTGCGTCTGCTTACCCGTATATATCGTGGCGGGGGTACCCACGGAGATCGAACCGAACCACAGCTGGGCACCGTAGTCAACAAGCGGGTCGCTGCCGCTACCGTCATCTCTCTTTGAGGGAAGAGCGGCGCTCAACCCAGCCGCAAGTGGGTGTGGGGATCCAATATTCTTCTCATAAGCAGCAAAGCCCTTCGCAATCTTTCTAAAGTAGGCGCAATGCGAGATGAGCTAGAATTCACGATACGATCAAATTCAATACGCACGAGATCGAGAGGGCCTGACTGGAGCGAAGAACCGCCGTGTTCACAGTCCCATCGTCGTTTCGGAGTCCAGGGCGTTTAGAGAGTGAGATGCCAGTGGAGCTGGAGCGAGCTTTGAGGGCCTCGGAGACGGGAGTGGCGGCAGTCAAGAAAGGGAGGGCAGCAAGGACGAAAGCAGGAGAGAAGTACATGACTGACGAGGCTGTAAGGAATGTGTGGTGAGGAAGAACGAAGGGGAACACGCTAGAGGGTAGCGAACCATTCAGGGGTTCTTATATACCCACAACAAAGAGCCCTGCTTCGGTACGAGCGCTTAACTTCTTCCGGGAGCACCACAACTATATCGAAACATCCCATGCTTCTTCCTCAGTGGCAGAGGACGTCGCGAGGACGACATGTACCCGTCTGAAAATGGTTCCGCGCACGACGTCACAGACTACTGGCGAGACGTACGTTAGCCGCCATCATGATTCATCGACAGCAAGACATCTGCATCAGGTCGCGCAGAGGGGGCTCCTAGGACAAGGGTTATTGCGATAGACCGGGGTGCAAGGCTCTTCCGAGGGCCTAATAAAGAGTGCGACGCTTTGGCGAGCGCATGCGAGTATGAAGAAGTCTCTTGATCATGAGTGCTCTCTCACAGCATAAAAGCCTGGTGAACGATCTAACGCCTGGGCAACCGCAGGCAACCGCTGAATGTGGGGTTGATAGACTGGCTTGGCATCGGGGTAGGTATACATCTACTCCCACGTGTCACGTAAGTAGTGCTGCATCGTGCAACTGTTCGAAGCTCGAAGAGTATGGAAATTGAGACTCGATGAAATGAGTGGTGTGGCGAAAGTGATGGAGCATGGGGAAACGGTGAAGCAATCATTCTTCGAAATATGGACCGGAGTTTGCCGGAGAATTCATATCCGAGTCCAGTTATGGCTACCAGACTCAGCAAGCTGAGCGGATCAGAAACATTGCCTACTTAGGAGAGAGAATAAAACATGGTAGCATCGGGTCCACTCGAACGCATGTTTCTTTCGACTAAGAAACCCGAAGCAGGAAAGTATCTAATTGCGAGGACAGAAACGCAACAACTACAACAATAACGTATGCCATAACAGTTCGTAAGACCAGTGAGACGGGAAGCAAATGCAAAACAGGAAGAGTCTCAGCAATCAGTGGCATAACGCATCCATCCAAACTCCACTGCATCCTTAAGCAAGCGTAGCGAATCCAACCTGCGAGTTTCCAACATCGAACGCGGTGTACACGTTCTGCAAGAACACATCGCCGACAATCCAGAACTCTGTAGGAAATACATCAGTACTAGCCATGAGCAACGGTGAGTGGGACTTACCGTTAGTTAACGAAGAGTCTGAGGCAAGACCGCCGATACAAGCCGAGCCGCTGGAGTCAGCTTTGCCCAGGTTGAAGGTGCTAGGGTCGACGGTGAACTCTTGACCACCGAATGTCAACGACAACGGGGTGTTGAAATCACAAGGGACTGTCAGGGTCAATGGTTAGCGCCGTGATTGAGAATGAGGGAAGAGTGGACGTACTGGTGTAGATCCCGTCACCGTACTGGGAAGCTTCGGTGGCACCAGAAATCTGCTTGTAGACAGCAGCGACGTTATCCTCGTCGCCGACGATCTGGGTGGTACCAGTGTCGATGATGGAAGAGATTGAGTTAACAACAATTTCCCCATCCACCGCGACGCCGTCCAGATCAACCTGCCAGTACCCCTGCAATGCAGCAGGATTGACACCCGTTAGTATTGCCTCGTTGGAACGTGGACATAGATAGAGACGCGCACCTCCTGTGTAACAGGCACGTAGGTGAAGTCGCCACTGTAGAGACTAGTGTCCGATCCACCAACGAAAAGGGAAGCTCCGCTCGACGAAAGCTTGAAGGAAAATACCGAGTCATCGACTGCGTCGTTGGCAACAAGCGTTTGGAAGACCGGGTTGGCGTTGTAGTCCGAGATGCTCTTAAAACCCATGCCCATAAGGCCATCGGCCGGGAAGTTGGAGCTTTCAAACCCAGAGGAATACGTCTTTGCGGCGCCGAGAGTTTGCTTAGTAGCCTGTGAACAATCAGTATGATCAATACGTGCCCCAAAGTTCATATGTCTGGCAGGAGACTGACGGTCAATCCAGCGATGGTGACGGTGTCTGTGTACTGCTCGCCGCTAACGGTGGACCCATCGCCGTAGGAAAGCGAGAAGGTCTTGCCGACGTCGTTGGAAGTTGAGCTCGAGGAAGGATCATAGGTCGTGTGGCCCGAGCACGAAGAGTCGCAGTCGGGGCCGGGAAGGAACAGATCGCTAGACCCGGTGTCGAAGTCGACTAGAGAGCGTCGTTAGAATGCGTATTCCTGACGCAAGATGAAATCCCGCTTACCAGTGTATTTCGTGGCGGGAGTCCCAACAGAGATCGTACCATACCAGAGCTCGGCTTCGTCATCGGTGAGGGCGTCGCTGCCGGTAGCCCTCTTGTTGGAGGGAGCGGCCTTCATGCCAGATGCAAGTGGGTGAGGGGAGCCAGTGTTCTTCTCGTAATTTTCAAAGCCCTTGGAAATCTTCCTGCAAGATTCCAGAGATATGAGCATAGGCACTGATGAGCTCAAGTGGACCACGTACGAAACCGAGCGAGACACGCTAGTACGAAGCAGCTTCGTGTTCACGGTCCCATCCTGGTTATGGAGTGCGCTGCGTTTGGCGAGCGGAACGGTGATAGATGAAGAACGAGCCTCAACACGCTCGGCGACAGGGGTGGCTGAGGCCAAGAATGGGAGAGCAGCAAGGACGAAGGCCGGAGAGAAGTACATGGCTAAATGGGCTCTGGAGGTATGCCGGTGAATGGAGGTGGCGATGGTGAAGAATCCTGGTATACTCAACAGGGCTTTTATACCTGAACGCCTTCCCTCATTCAGGACTGTTGATGGACTTCTAGTGAATACGACCGCGCGGCTGACAGTCCGAGATTTGAGACATCCTCATGTGCCTTCCCGAGGCCAATTACAGTCGGAGAGACATGCTTAGCGGGGACGATCTGCCCGTCAGAGCATGTTTCAACGAAAGACGTCACCCTAGAAGAAGCCAATCATGCGTTCACCTTCGCCCAACCTTCCTCGACCGCAAGATATCGAGTTCTTCCATGCGTGAGCGGGATGATCGAGAAAGCAAGAGTGCTCAAAATAGCTTCAACTTCCATCATGAAGCGGGGACGGGCTTGGCGTTTTATCTACCTAGAAAGGAGCGAAACGCCTAGCAACGGGAGTCTGAAGACCCGGCTCGGAGGATTCGAAAAGCGGTGAAGAGGATAAGACAGCTCGGGTGGCATGCTACGGCGAACTTGAAGTCGCAATATCAATCTCACCGGGCGACTGTTCACGTCCCAAACCCTCACCATCCCACATCGAGCGCTATGATCTCTGGCCCACCTTCCTCCTAAGATTTGAAGAGAATCTCAGCGAGGTTCTCGTTCCGCTTTGACAGATCTTCCATGTTCCTGCTTATGTTCTCGTGTCTCTGCGGGCTGTGCTGTTTGTATTGGTGTTGTCTTTGACTTTGTCGTGAATTTCGACGAATCGTCTGGCCAAATAAAGGACGCATTCCGCCCGGTTGTAGTAGTACGAACACTGAGCAAGAAGTATAGGTGTCCAGGCTCCGAACGTCAAAGTTAGCCGGGAATGTACGCCGCTGTCTGGATAGGAGAGTTAGGAGGTGTGTCTCCTCCACAAGGTTCACAAAAGCTTCCATATGCATGCCTCCACTGGCGTATGGAAAGACGGCTATGTTGATGCGAGAAGGTCCGGTACGACACCGGTAGTGAGATGCATAGCAAGAGGTAAGCAAAGACCTAGTGAAGATGATAGCGATAGATAGAATTGAGGACGGGTATGCACCGAGAACCATGTGGTGAGAATTGCCTAGATCAGAGACGAGAAGGAGAATAACGAGGGTACTCGTGCCCAAGGACTTCTGCACGAAAAAAAGAGCCAGTCTTCAAGATGCGTGCTGTTCCAGAATCAATTACTTAGTGTGAGCTCTTTTAAGGTTGAGCTCGAGTAATCCCAAGACTCAGGTCACTTCAGCCCCAAAAAGCTAGCTGGCCTCATGAGAAAAGGATTTCCAGTAACCAAGAAAATATAAGGCAGAACTCTACGTGATGGGTGAACTAGCGAGGGGCGTTGGTTGGAGTCTGAGTACTCTGAGTCCCCGCCATGGCCAAGGATAACATGCGGTGGCTGTGCTCAGCACGTGTTGTTGGAACATTGCCACCGCCACCCACCCTCTCCCATCCTGCAGGATCCCCACCTTGTCGACCGCCTTGTTCTCTTCTTCATTTTGTTTCCTTTGTTGAGCGGAGATCCATGTCCTCAGCAAACACATATTCATGACCATTTAGCTGCCTTAGCCAACCTGTTGACGACTCGTAGGCGAAAGCCCGCCGTCTCTTGTCCCGAGCCTATCACATGCCCTCCTTGCAACTCTCAAACTACTGGCTCGCCTCCGCTCGCAGGCTGCACTTGACTCGCTCTTCCTTACGCTCTCATTATCCCAACACCTGCTCAGCTAGCTCAACATCATTATCGTCTCTACGTCTTCTGAGTACTATGTCGCCCAGCGCAACATCGTCCTCAACAACGACGCCGAACTCGAAAGCACAGCGTGGCAGTACACCAAGCATCCCACGGCCCTCTGCAAGCGTCATAGTAATCAACTCCAGCAATGAGATCTTATTAGTGCAGAGGAATGTACAGGCAAAGTCGTTTGCGGGTGTCCATGTGCGTCTACCTCTATATACTCCTATTTGCTTCAATGCCGTTGTTGACGACGTATTTGCGGCTCATGTCACGCAGGTGTTCCCAGGGGGTAACTACGATTCGAGACAAGATGTTTCGCTTGAGATGACAGCAATAAGGGAGACATTTGAAGAGTCTGGAATATTGCTTGCTTCTACGTCAAAGTCTCAGGATGGGTCATCAGTGTTGGACGACGCGGACCTTGATGCGGCGCGCGATGCAATTCACTCACAGAAACTTCTCTTCAAGGATTTCTTGAAGCATAATGGGCTAAGTCCGGATGTCAAGGGGTTGCTGCCGTTCACGGAGTGGGTTACACCTGTGGGGATACCGAGGTCCGTCCCCTGTCTTTTCTCTCTACTTTGTGTAGGCTGATATTTGAATTCGATGTGATATATCAGACGGTTTTACACTCGTTTCTACGTTTCTTTCCTTGGCTCAACCTCTTCCTCTTCATCCACCATTGCCTCCACTGTAAGCAGCCAAACCTTTACGCACGGACAAACGCAGCACCGGCTACCTACACCAGACGGAGCGCATGAAGTCCTCTCCGCGAAATTCATCCACCCATCAGACATCATCTCCCGTTTCCACTCCACTACCACCTCCACCACGGACCCCATCAGCCTCTTCCCACCACAATACTACCTCATCGCCACGCTCGCCTCTATCTTCTCCAACTCCGCCAGTCCGCACTCCACCACACAAGAGCAAATCGAGAAAGTCAGAACGCTCTCGGGTGGTTACTTTGGAAGGATGGTCATCAACCCGAGGCGAATTCCGATCGCGGAGGAGGAGTTGGTTCAGCAGCATGGTGAAGAGATGAAGGGAAGGGCGGTGTTGGCGTATGAGGGGGATGAGAGGAGAGGTGGGAGCAAAGGGAGGATGCATCGAAGTCTGGTTTTGTGGGGCAAGAATGGGGTGCGTACACTCTCCATCATCGCATCATCGTTTCATCTCCCATCTGCCGTCAATGGGCCACTCTACTCGGTGGCACGTTGTCGGTCGCTGTGTTTCTCGTGCTGATACTGATGGAGCCAAACAGGCCCCTGACGATATCAAACTGCTGAGAAATTGGGATGTGTTCACGGAGTTCGAGCCGGAGGTCTTCAATTTCGCCAATTCTGAGTCGCGGCCTAAGTTGTAGCGGGTATTGGCCTCGCGGCGTCATTCCGTAGGTTTGCTCGACAATGTACATGTAAAGTTTTTATTTGTGTGTTCTTATTGATCTTGAGTGCTTTTTGTCAACGTCGCGGGAATTGCGCCCGTGTGTTCTCCTGGCTAGGTGCGCCTTTTGTTTCTTTAATCCCCTTTGGTCCATCATGGTGACCCCTTGGAGGTCTCCATTACGGTCATCGTGACGACTACTGCAGCCTCTTAGGGCTTGAACACTGCGCCCTAACCCTGCATCATACGCACTCGAACGAAACTCGAACGTCCTCGAACCTGTCAAAGATCTACTGTCCGTCTGGATGCTGTCATCGAACAACATATTTGGTAGTATCAAGGCCGAGTATGAGGTGGTGTGATTTGTTTTTAGGCTCTCTTTCTCTCCGATACTCGGGAACGTTTACTAAAATGGCAGACCGCGACAGTGAGAAAGTTTGCCTCCGATCTTTCCCGTCCCTACTTGGGAAGGCAATCACGGAGCCATCCCCATCAGGGATCCACCTTCTATATTCAGTGCTCTAAAGAGGTGAGTGCTTTCGCGTGTGACAGAAGATATGTTTATGTTGCAAATCGCACCCTTGAATCTTCTTGAATTCAAAGCTGTTGATCAGAGGTGTGGGGCCATGAAATTTTGAAGCCCTCGGTGTTTATGATTTTAGTTGCGGTCAGGAATGCTGGCGAACTCAGGCTTCGTCTGCACGCTGGCAACTTTGCACTTCATGAACGTAAGTGTATACGGGCGTTATGGCCGCTCAGCGCTCAGCACTGCCGCATCCATGTTCTAAGGTTCATCGCGTTGGGGTCATCCGGGGCACTGCGCTTGGACGTGGCAAACCCCTCGAGGCTCTGGTGTGATTGATCCTTTGATGCGGTATTCCGAAGGCCTTTGGTCCTTACTCCAGAGACCTCTCTTATTTTCGAGCATTTTCTCTGGTAACTGTCAGTCAACGTCGTGCACTTCGCCAACGATGTGGAATGGTTTGTGGGGAAACGGTTGAATTTGTCCGTTCGGCGTGGGGTCGAAGCGCAGCGCAGATCAGGAATGCAGATGCGAAGACTAGTCGCTATTTATAGCCCCAAATGGGTAGTGCTGTTCCCCGGCGGGTTGGCGTTTGCGCTCTGACGGGAGAACATTGCCGTTGTGGACCCAAGGCACGGCCCTCTCCGAGCGTATATGAGAGCGCGTCGAACAGATCGAACAAGCCACCGACGCTTCGTCGTTCTTTCCCCTTACCTTCCCCAGCCCTTTCCCTCTCGTCCGCCTCCCCTCCTCCTCCTCAACCCCGCGTTTTTCTCCATCTGGGCGATTCACTTCCTTCATTCTTTGTACAACCTCCCTCTTTTGAACCCACCTTCTTTCCGGGCCCGAGCTCCAAATTTCGAATCCGACCCGAAAACTGCGAGAACAGTCAAAAATGTTTTCTCAATTCCAATCTATCGCCATCGCGGTTGTGGCTGTCATGCCATCTTTAGTTCAGGCTTTCGACATGAGCCGGAACGACAACGTGCGTTGTGTTTAGCTTTTGTGTTTCACCCTGTCTGATTGGCTTTATACTTGGACTTATTTCAGGTCGCTGTGTAAGGAAGTTCGCCGTTTTGTCTGTTTATTTTGATACTGATCTGACACTCCAATAGCTACTGGGGTCAGGACTCTGCAGGCAATCAAGAGAGGTTGGACCATTACTGCCAGGCTAGTGCATATTTCCATGCTTGGTTGCCTATTGTCTGTTTTGAACGACTGTCTTCCATTTCACAGGATGACAGCATCGATACCATTCCGTTGGCTTTTCTGAGCACCGCTTTCGGCGACGATGATTTACCGACCGTCGATTTCTCCAACGTCAGTTTGCTCCATGAGTTCTCCACCTGCGCATGAAATGCAGACCTGACCATCATAAAACGTGATAAACAGATTTGTAGCTCAAGCGGTGGGAGCAACGATTGTTCTGACATGGCCACAGATATCAAGGCCTGCCAGGCTAAGGGAAAGACCATCACGTTCGTTACTTACAATACACCCATGCTTGCAGTCATCCGCCTGTTCGCGGGTTG
Source organism: Stereum hirsutum FP-91666 SS1 (assembly GCF_000264905.1). Taxonomy (NCBI): domain Eukaryota; kingdom Fungi; phylum Basidiomycota; class Agaricomycetes; order Russulales; family Stereaceae; genus Stereum; species Stereum hirsutum. The sequence goes on from NW_006763133.1 coordinate 1,022,138, forward strand.
CAGGACCTGGGAATGTAAACTCCCAAATTGGGTGACGAAAGTCGCGGCCATGTCCTGTTTGGGACAACCTGCCGAAAAGGGCAATGTGACGCGAGGTCCTGCAGCCTTCGCGGCGGCGGATGGTTGCATATACAAACTTTCGATTGTCGTGTTCTGATGTATTGTTCGCTCCCTACAGGCTCAGTATTGGTGGCGCTACGTCTTCGGTCATTCTTTCTGGTGACAGCCAGGGCAAGACCTTTGCGGACACCATCTGGAACTCTTTTCTCGGCGGCTCCTCCGACACTAGGCCTTTCGGTGATGCAATTCTCGATGGGTATGTAGACCATGGCTTTGTGGTCCTTTCGCCGTTGTTAAACGCTTTTGTGAATGTAGTGTGGACCTGGACCTCGAGTCCGGCGACGGAGCCGGTTACGCCGCATTCGTCACCCAGCTTCGTACCCATACCGACAGTGCAGACAAGACGTAAGTTAGCATTTATTTGGATGCTTTATACTCTACTTAGCATAGATGTCCAGGTACTACGTGACTGGTGCTCCACAGTGCCCATACCCTGATGCGTACATCGGAGAGGTTCTTTCTAGCGTAGGGTTTGACGCTGTCTATGTACAGGTGAGCGGTTGGTCTCGCAGGATTCTGGGAAGCGGAACTAACCTTTTAAAACGTGAAATCAGTTCTACAACAACCCCTCTTGCGGTACGGATCTGACGAGTTCTTACGATCCCAGCGTGTACTAATTATATGTGTCGAACAGGTCTCACTGCGGCGTCAACGTCTGGCTGGAACTTTGCAACCTGGGACAAATGGGCCAAGTCCTCTCCCAACCCAGATGTCAAGGTGTATATCGGTGCTCCTGCCTCTTCATCGGCGGCTGGTTCGGGCTACGTCGACGCCGACACCCTTGCCCAGATCGCACAGGAGAACCGTGACAAGTACTCGTCTTTCGGTGGTGTGATGCTTTGGGACGTTTCGGAGGCTTACAGTCAGTTCTGATACCTTTCCCGATTAACCCCTGTCCTGATTAACCCCTGTCCTGACTTGTTATCCTTTCCAGACAATGACCGCTTTGACTCTGCCATCAAGTCGGCCCTCGCGAATGGCGGCTCGTCATCGTCGTCTTCCTCCTCCAAGTCTGCATCAGCTACATCGACGTCCAAGTCTTCTACCAAGACTTCCACCAAGACTTCCTCCGCTGGCCACGCTTCTTCATCCTCCGCTGTCATCTCCGTCTCTGCCTCGATATCCATTGGCGTGCCATCTTCCTCCGCCACTACCTCCTCTCCCGCCGTCACTCCCGCTCCATCCAAATCGGCTTCTTCCTCGAAGGTCGCCACCTCCACCCGCTCCCATTCCCGCGACTTTGGCTCTTCAACCGGTGTCGCAGCTTCCTTTTCCCTCGGACTCGCAGCCTCGTCCAGTGCCAGCGCTGCCGCTCCTTCAAGCTCATCCTCAACTGGTGCAACTTGCGGTGCTGATGCATGGTCAGCCGATGCTACGTATTGGGTCGGAGACAAGGTGTCCTACAACGGGAATTTGTGGACTGCCAAATGGTGGACTGTCGATAACACCCCTGGTGTCCAGGAAGGTGATATTGAACAAGTCTGGGTAGACAACGGCTCGTGCGACGGCTCCTCCGCATCAGCGTCCTCTCCATCCCCCTCCGCAACCTCCGACTCGACGTCAAACACGACCACGAAACGCGCCGTACTTGCTAGGCACGCACGTCGCTTCGGCCGGGTCAGCCATTGATCTGGTTTTGACCTTGGCTCCTAAGTTATCCTCATCATATTCTCAAGACACGCACACGACGAATCACCCTCAACTCCATCATACATTCATATAAATAACGTCCTTCGATTCAACCTCCCGATGCGCCAGTCGTTCTCAGGAGTAGTGCTAAATTATGGTCTCATATTCCTTCCCTGTTTTCGGATCCGGTTTCGCTTTCTCCTTGCTTTTCGGGCTTTTGACGATAATGACATGACGACTGTGTCGACGATCACTTGTGTATCGCTAGCATGTATTATCATTCCATCCTTCACTTTTCTCACTCCCCTCGGTCTTTCCTCCCTCTTGCTCTCGTATCGTTTCGATTCGGCTCGAGCTGGCGTCACTGTGTGGCGCTAACGCACGGGTTCGACTGGGTTTTCTGATTCGTTACGGCTCCTGAGTCGATTGTATTATTACTACCTCGTACTGTTGTGGAACCAATACTAGATGTTTTGGTTCGAAGCTTCGAGCTTGGTTGTGTGATGTTGCAACTTTATCAGGTCGGCCGTTGTGGTGGCGCTTCGGCATATGCCGAAATTGCTTAGTCAGCCAATAAAGTAGTTCACTCTCGAAGAGATTTCTCCACATTCGCTACCACCGTCACCAAACCACCAGCCTCGTGTCATCGAGGTAGGCCCTAGCTAGGATCGGCGTCTACTCAAAGAAGTGCATCATCCTTGTGGTGTAGAAGGCTTTTCCGGATAAAAACAATCACACCGCCACACGCGGTATCGTCGAACCAGGAGTTTCGGCCTCAACGACTTGAGACCAGAAAATAGCTGCACTTCAGGCTTTGCAGTATTCTAGATTCGCCACTCAGTCCATTTCACGAATCAGCAGACCTCACGGAACCTGCCTCTCAAGTGACCCGTCTCTCTTCGTGCCTGTGAAGAAGCTTGCGTCTGAACTTATCCAGCGGCCCGCAGGGGTTTCTTTCGACTCCTTCTCCGGGCACGAGCCTGACCTATGCAGACGACTCGATTTTATCTGGAAATCTCTGTGCTTCGTAGCATGTGTATCATTTCTTATGTTGCGTTCAGCTTCCCTTGTATCCTGAAAGCTACCTTTCTCACTGTCCTGTCCTCGACACGTTATCGACACCATGTGGCTCACTTGCATCTTCTTTCCCTTCACTTCCCGCTCAGACGTGCAGATTGTCCATGAAGTCATACGCTCGGACCAACCCCTGACTTTGAGCGTGGGCCTTGCCAGAAGAGCCAAAGATACACAGAAGCATGACAGGATGGACCCTTGGATCTTCGAAAGCCGGGGTGCAGTGGGTATATAAGGAGTAACCTAGGGAGGCGGAGTCCGGTGGACCTCTTTTCATCTTGGCTTTGCCAACCTTAGCAGCTGTCTGATCGTATGCAGCAGGTCGCGATGCGTTCGATACTTGCTTTTCTAGCCTTTCTCCTGCACTTCTCGACCATTGCCGCGCAGACATCTCCTCGAGACCTTCGTACAACTTTTCAAGCCCGTACCTCGCTCGATGATGGGGGTGGACTATCAAACGGGGGCACCACGGCCGTACAATGGGATAATAGGTCGTTGATTGTGCAAGGGAGGAGGTCGTTCGTGTGGAGCGGGGAGTTTCATTTCTGGAGGCTGCCCGTGCCGGATCTGTGGAGGGATATTTTACAGAAGTTCAAAGCTGCAGGGTTTAATACGGTACTGTTCTCCTCTTATTATATGACCTTGCTTCGATCATACTGACAGGATGTAACCCGTTGGCGAATACAGGTCTCTACGTATGGTGAGCTGTGTGGCGTCATCCATGTGGCGTGAGGATTTTGACCGATAACCCCGGGTCCTGTTCCTGCTGTCCATAAGTTCACTGGGGTGCTACGTGAGTGCACAAAATAAATGCGTCAGCGTACTCCTGTATGATAATGAAAATTGTACAGAAATCCCTCGGAAGGACGCGTCGAATGGGACGGATATCGCGATTTTGAGTTATTTTTGCAGGTGGCGCAGGAAGTCGGGCTCTGGGTCATTGCGCGTCCCGGGTTAGTCTCTCTGTTGCCCAACCTCTTTTCTATATCGCATTCTCAACTAATGATATGAGCGTTCGGAAGACCATACATTAATGGCGAGAGCTCTGGTACGTTCCGTCGTCTCTGTTGAAGTAAACTGTAGTATCGTGCGGATGATCTGACATCGCGGCGCTCTGTTCACAGCTGGTGGCATACCTGGGCGTGTAACAAATATTGCTGGATACCTGAGGTCCAACGACTCGGACTACTTTGACTCATACCAAGATTACTACAGAAGTGCGGTCGAGATCGTAAAGAGATACCAGATCAACGAAGGGGGCCCGGTACGTTTGAACTGGTTTCAATCATACTCTCCACTTTTGGCCCCGTATTGACTCTATACCACTCTCTACCTGCAGGTTATCATATTTCAAGTTGAAAATGAGTACGTGTGGTAGACGCCTGATGAAATGCTGTCCATTTATGACAATACCGTAAAGGTATACGAACAATACGAATTTTGCCACTCCGAACCCGGTAACGAAGAACGAGTACATGCAAGCTTTAGAGGATATCCTTCACGAGCTAGGCATTGTTCTTCCACTCAGTACATTTCCTAGATTTCTACGCTTGAGTAGCACCACTGAAGGACGTGACTGATTTGCGGTTGATATAGCAAGCAACGACTCCTACGAAGGAAGGAACTTTGCACCTGGATCAACTGGTGAAGCGGCCGTGGGAGAGGTGGAGGTGTATGGGCTGGACAGTTACCGTGCGCACCCCTCTTTCTTTTCTGGAGAAGGTGGTACAGTCGTATTGAGAGGTGTTGCCGTGGTGGTATGCAGCTCAAGGCGGCTGCGACCAGCCGTACCTGTGGAGCGATTATCCGGTAGATTATTGGAGGTGGGCTCATGCATTGATCTGGGCTCCTTGTCCCGAAAAAAAAAATTCTAATTGTAGGTAACGACACAGCTATCATTTAGAAGTGAATCCAGATCAGCCGTGGTACCAGCCAGAGTTCCAAGTCTGTCGCTCCTCATTAATCTTTCCCTTACCCAGAGAGTGTTGTACTTACGCATATCACAGGGTGGAAGCTACCTTGGCTGGGGTCCCAATAGTCCGGTGTGCCGTTTTATTATGGCCGTTAGCATATATGTGCATTCTGGACTGATGGTCGCATGCCTAGAACTATACCGCCTGCAACATTCTCACTGGCTCCGATTTTGAACAGGTTTACTATTTGAACCAGTTCGCGGTCGGAATTAGGTTGAACAATGTCTATGTGAGCGCGGTCATTTCTACCTGATTTATCGGATGTTTATGGTCCATTTTGAATCCAGATGACGTACGGTGGAACTTCGTGGGGGCATGTAAGTAATTGTATATCTAATCGGAGAGACCTTGAGCTAATGAAGGCCAATAGTTCGCATTTCCTGGAGTCTACGCTAGCTGTAGGTGATGTGGTACTCTTAGATGGTTGATATGTGACTGAGCCTTTCCTCTTAGACGACTACGGTGCCGCCATCGCCGAGGATAGGACATTAACAGGAAAGTGGCTCGAGCTGAAAAACATTGGCACATTCCTTCGTAGCGTTGAGACGGACATGGCCGGGAGCGATATCATGGGCAATAGCTCCGCAGGATACACTGATAACCCTTCTGTTTTCGTCACGGAACTTCGTAATAAGGACACTGATACTGCTTTCTACGTCGTACGTCAGAACATGACCAGTTCCAAGTAAAGATTCATTAGTTTCCACCAGAGTCCAGAGATTGCTTACGATGGTCGTTTATTTCAGCGCGACTGTCACCGCGAAGGTCAACATCACAACTTCTTTGGGGGCCTTCACCATCCCTCAGAATCCTTCCATCTTCGTCACACTCCATGGCCGCCAGTCTCGACTATTTGTTGTTGACCATCAGTATGGTAACTCGAGCATCCTGTATAGTACTGCAAGCCTTTTCTATTCTGGAACCATCGGCACGCGCGACGTCCTCTTTCTCCATGGGCCAAGCGATCAAGATTTCGAGGTCGTTCTCAAGACCGGGACCACAACACCGAGTTTCTCCGGAACTATCTCCGTCAACGTTTCTACCTTCGATGCAGGCTACAACGTGCTCACATTCTCACCGACCGCCAGCTCGTTGAGCGCCTCTATATCTAACGACTCCATAATCCTCGTTGGTGACACATTGTCTGCTAGCACCTTCCACGCTCCTATCCTCCCTGGTCCAGATGGCTTCACGTTCTTTGGCACGAGCACGAACGACACAATTCTTCTTCAAGGACCTCCTCTCGTTAGGAATGCCTCGATATCTGGGTCCACGCTCGACCTCTATGGAGACATTGAAACATCTACGACCGTCACCGTGTACGCCCCTGATTCTGTCACCAACATCACCTGGAATGGTGCCAGACAGACCGTCTCTGCCTCGGAAGGCTTCTTGACGTTTGACTACCGATATCCAGCTCCGAATGTCACTGTTCCAGTGATCTCGGGATGGAAGTACGCCGACAGTCTACCTGAGATTCAAGACGGTTTCTCGGATTCCAATTGGACGGATGCAGACCACTTGAACAGCACGAACCCGTTCTTCAAGTATTATGGAGATGTGAGTGTTTCCTCGGATCTGCATGATAATACAAGCTAACGTCATGTTCTGCAGTATTACTTGTATGCTTGTGAATACGGCTTGTAGGCGTTTCTCGTGATCGAACTTACTGCTACCATCGTCCTAACGCGCTCAATAGCTGTGAAGGGCCGGTCCTGTGGAGGGGCCACTTCAATGGTACTGGGCTAGAGACGGCGATGAACCTAAGCATCTCTGGTGGACGAGGTAAGTAAGCTCATGACGTACGAGTCTCCTCACGTAGGACGACATACTCATCAACGTCTCTTCTATAGCCTTTGCCGGTAGTGTATGGCTCAACGACGCGTTCCTCGGTAGTACATACGGCAACTCAAGTAACAATATTGCGGCAGTATGTGCTTTAACATGGTTGGTAGTCGTCTTTGGCTTATGATCTTGAGTGATAAAGGACATCGTCGAGACTACGAACGAGACATATGTCTTCCCTGACGGCGCTGTCAAGATCAACGCCTCGAATGTGGTCACAGTGTTACATGATAATATGGGTATGGAGGAGGCTCAGGCCAATCGTGAGTACACTCCACGGATGAAAGGTATTCCGGAACTGATGACAACTTTCAACTTAAAAGAGTACACTGAATGGCTCAAGTCGCCTCGCGGGATTCAAGGGTATGAACTACTAGGCGCAGAAGCACAGCCTACCTGGAAGGTCCAGGGCAAACTGGGTGGCTATTCTGAGTGAGTTCCATTTCTCCCTCACAAACACGCGCAGACAGATTCATTGGTCAACAGTTTCCCAGATCGCATTAGAGGGATCATGAATGAGGGCGGCCTCTACGGTGAACGGGCTGGCTGGCATTTGCCTGGTTTCGACGACTCGCAGTGGGAAACTCGGTCACCAGCGGAAGGAATATCGTCCGCTGGTGTGGGTTTCTTCCGGGCAACATTCGACCTGGACATCCCAGCGGGCGTGGACGCCAAGATGTCTTTCAACTTCCCTCCGTATGGCAATGGAACGTACAGAGCATTCCTCTATGTGAACGGGTGAGTAGTCTTGATTCCATGTCTACGCCGATGTTCAAACGATATACTCCAGGTGGAACTTCGGCCGATATGTCGCCAATCTCGGGGTGAGCTGGAGCTCTTCTGTCTCATCCATGCTTGAATGCTAATGTTTTACTAGCCTCAAGCTCGCTTCCCTGTTCCAGTTGGAATATTGAACCCATCAGGGACGAAGTAAGGCTCCCCTCTGCCCTCTGTATATGTATCGTTGCTGACTATCGTTATTTCTTAGTACTGTGGCGTTAGCCGTCTGGGCCACAAGTGCAGATGGAGCGTCCATTGACTCGTTCAAGTTGAGCGTTGACTCTGTCATCGAAGGGGGAACAGGTCCAGCTGCAGTGAACAACCCTGCGTGGGAACCTCGTAACGTTGTGTAGAGTTTGACGCTCGGCGAGATTTATGGCCAGTAATTCCGAGAAAGCTATGGAGAGTAGGGTAGATTGCTGGCAAACTTTCTGTCAGAGACAAATCTAAATTTTCAAACTTTGGCACAAGCGCTCGATACCATGCCACGCCATCACCGTTGTCCAGTTTTAGATGCTTGCGACAATCTACAGTGCAGGAACTGTACTTTCGCATTCTGGATTCAGAGTAAGGACAGTTGAGATAGATTGAGATCTTCAAGAAGACGCACCACACTATGATCACTCCCACCAGCCGTCTGCTATGACGATTCGTATCCCCTGCTCCTCCCAGAAGTCCAGCATGGTCCTACTCCGGATATAGTCGTACTTGACAGCATCTCTCTGTGTCTGTTTCGAGAACCGAAGGGTCTCTAGACGCGCGATCCCCGTGCGAGATGTCGACGACCGCTCAAATCGTATCCGTGATTCGACCATGGTAGTGAGCGCTTCGAAGAAAGCGCGTTGAGACTTGGTGGAGGTCTCTCCGTAATCATACGAATCGGTTTCAATGTAAATTCCGAAATCTTGAAGTCGCATTGACGTGCTCGTGTTTGGTGAGGAAGCGTCGATCGCCACACCGTGGTCTGGGATGACAAGCGCAGCTAGGATAGGGACCCAATACGTGTAGTCATTCGGACCGACGAAGTACATTTTTTCCAAATTCGGCAGCCACTGAAAGAGTTGAAGTAGCAACGAACGAGGAACGTGGATATGCTGGAGCCGAATCGCGCGCAGCGACGGAGAGAGAAATCGTTGAAGCGCTGAATAGGCTCTGGCACCTAAGAATGGCCCTGCCATCGGGTCCTCAAGCGTCCACGAGAGTGTGAACCCCTCTAGCTGAGGCGCTTCGAGGACGTTCAAAAACCCTTCGAGGATAGGGACAGCGTCAAAACCGACTGCGAGATGGCGGAGCCGTGGGAGCGTGGCGCGGGAAGGATCCCTCGGTGTGTGCATTTCTAGTTGTCCCCGTAGGCTGCTCGAAGAGAACGAAGCCGCCGTGAGGTTTACGCATTTGTTTATCTCGTTGATGAATGTTTCCATATGTAGAATGGACTGATGGCCACCGTGATTTTTCCACCGATATTCGGTAAGCGTGGGCCATGGCAGAGGCAGCTCGGCCAGGGAATCGTGGGATATATGAACCTCACGAAGGCAAAGGCTGCTTCGAAGTGGGGTCAAGAAAGGAGGAAAATGAGGCGCCCCGGGTATCCAGAGATAATCCATGAAGAAAGATTTGAGTAAGGGAAACTCTCCCGGTTGGCCGAAAGGAAAGTCATCGCGTGTACATGCACCAAGATCGATGGCTCTCCACCGCTGTGAATGGTCACAGAGCATGGTAACAAGCCAGGCGTTGAAGCGCGAGCCACTGTCCGACCGCAGTTTAACACGAAGAGGGAGCGTGCCTGATGCAGAGAGCCAAATGCTGAGCGACTGGAGGTATGCATCTGATTTCGATGACTTTGATGGATCTGCGTCGGGTAGGTGGCTCGAGGGCTTTAAAGAGAGCGAAGTCCACAACGTAGGGGTACCTAGGGTGATGTGGCGCCATCACTGTGAGACCGGCCCGGGGTCACCTTCACCTCGCACGAAGGTGATTCTGACCATTCAACCTCGGAAATAGTGAAAAGGAGGTGATAGTGAAAAAAGAGTGAAAGGCCTCTTCGGAAGACACCCCTTGCGAATGGTGAATTTGACCCAGAGGAACTTGCCGGTCATAGGAGCGTTCGTCGCCGCTCAGTCACCTTTCGTGTGGGCCGTACTCACGAGATGGATTGCAGCCGAGTAAGTACAAAACAAAGGGTAGTCAAGTATCATGTATCTACAAAGTCAGGCCTCGAAAGAGAGCCGCTACGATCCATAATAGCCCACCGATTCCCTTCATCCTTCATGCGTGCGACCAAACACTGCACACAAGTGACGTCCACGAACTCCTCTGCCTTCGACTCGTGCGTATAGTAGTGGATATCGAGGCGGCCGTGTGTAGCT
>NW_006763133.1:1038476-1079091 GCF_000264905.1 Stereum hirsutum FP-91666 SS1
AGTAGGTGGGCGCCGTGCCGAACAGCGGCCGACGATGGGACAAATGTTGATGACCAAGCCAATAGTGAACAAGAAGTCATAATCACCCTCGACAAAAAACCGAAAGAAATGAATAGATGGCTAGTGAAAGGAACCTTGTAAAATGGCTAAAACTGACTGTTCGAGACCCTCGAAACCGAATGGTGAAAGAGAGGATTAACGGGGTGAAGACAACCCGTTCCAATCACCCCGTGCAACGTCAAAAATCACCGCGTCGGAGCACATTCCGGTGAAAGTAAACACACGCCGCGTCGAAATCAGCCCAAAACGGAGGTGATTTCTCGGTGGCTTTCACCCTTTCCGACCTCCGTAGTGCATCTTCGACACACTCTCGTGAAAAGGACTGGGGCATCCCGTATATTTGTGTGTTGCGTCCATTCATATGGTGCTTTGGTCTCAAATTCCAGAGGCATGACATCGGAGAAGATATGCGTGAGTATTTCGATTGGAAGGCTCGATATATTCGTGACGCGAACATTTGTCGCCGACATCGAGGAGACTACGGACGCAACCTTCAGCTCAACAAAAATAACGATGTGGCGACTATGGAGGATAACGAAAAGAAAAGGATATTTACTCACTAGCGCACTCTGATATGCTTTGCTGGGTCAGATTGAGCCACGTCGCTCGGTAGAGTTGTTATTATTCAAGCTCCGCTCGAATTCTATATTTGAATTTTGTGCTGTGGGGAGTGTTTGGGCCACAGTATGAAGCGCTTCCGAGTCGACGCGAGATGTATGTGACCCTTTTCCTATCACCCTCTATTACTTACATGATCATGAATAACATCAGTCCATGATCAAACATAGAAAGCTCTATTTCAGATGAACAGCGATAAGATCAACTGTGTCGCATTCATCAATAATAGTTATGGTAGTCACAAGGCACGCTACAAAAATCCATCGCACAACAGAAGGACTCGTATGAGGAGTTTCAGGAAGGATGGTGGTGGTACAAAGAGAGCTAAGCTCGTGTATGACGTGGTAAAACAAGCATAAGTTTGGTAACAGAGAGTCTACAACAAGCCAAAAGACAGAACATCACGCCACAAGACGCGTACTAGTATCCACAACCTCGACAAAAAAACTTCACCCCTCCCATCTGGGGCTAACATCCCGCGACGCAAAAATGTCGCCACCCACGTCGATAGGGAGCGATGAAAGGCGAACTTAACGCCTTACGCCGTCCTCGAAGCCCTGTACTGCGTCGTCTGCGGATACACGGTGCTGTCACGAGGGTATACCCTGCCGTGCATAGGCTCTCCCCATGCACGGTTCGCAATACAGAACAAAATGCTTGCGAACATCAGGAACACGACCATGATCCATCCCATCCAGACGAATGCGACGAGAGCCGTAAGAATACGGCAGGGTTGGAACTGTTGGCACCATGAGAGTGCACCCCAGTGGGACTGGTGGTTTGGCGGGTTGGAGGTGGACAACACGAGGAGGAAAAAGGAGAGGAGGTTAGCAGGTGTATGACGTATGAAGATAGAAATAGGTACAGATGAAATGAAATGAAAGGGGTAAAGGGTAAAGGACAGGTGGAGGAGGGGAGGCATGACGTTAGAGGGTTATATACTTACGGTAGCGATTGCGGCGCCGACTATCCAGAGAACGAAGAGGACGAATAGCGCAATGAGTTCATGGAAGAAGGTCCAGATAAACCCTCCTTCACGTCTTTTGATGATGGCATGGAGGCTGTCGAAAGGGACGCGTAGGTCAATACACGTGCAGATGAAAGGTAGTGGGCAGTGTGGCGTACACGTAGGGAACCCATAAAATAGTTAGGATTGTGGTGACGAGGATCTCGACCACTATGGGATCTGCTCGTCGCAACAGTAAGTATAGGCCAATCATACTTTTAAACGGAATGCTCACCAGTGAATGGAGTTCCGGAATTGAGCTAAAAGCCAAGAGCTCAGTCAGTGTTTTGTATACATGGTATTCGTCACTCTGCTTACCGGGTCGAAGGGGGAAAGATGCCTGGTGTAGTGCAGTCTAGCTGCAGAAAGGCCAAGGAGGACGATAGAGAATACAAGCTACATGTACGTCATTACTTTTCGTCAGTTTCTGCATGCTCATGGCCATCAAGGACGCGAGAACTCACCAGACAGCAGTACAAGAAAATGCGAAGAGCAGGGAGCACAGCCATTAGTGGGAAGAAGGGAGAAGCGGTAAAGGTAGTGAAGCTTGAAAGAGCTGGGTGAGTTGGTGAGGTCAAAGCTGATGTGGGTATGTTGGAGACATGGTTTAATGAAAGGCCCGGACTTTATAGGCCCCATGGCAGCGGTCGTGGGCGTAGGCCGAGTACGCCTTGAGGCGAACATGCACAATCGTCGTTCTTTCTTACTTTGGGTCGCCGCGTGGGATCACGTATACTTCCGACAAACGGCTGTGGTCTTGGGTTAGGGGTTACGCGTCTTACCGTAGGGAGCGGCAATTGTGCCACAAGCGAACAATAACCGAGGCGCGTTATTCTGAGCCGACTGGCACGGTTCACAACGACCGCACAAGTGAATGTTCCCTCGTCTTGCTCGTCACCCCCGCAATTTTGCATCTCTTCTTTACAAACCACCACCACTATCTACTTACAGGGCATATACGACGATGGCACCCCCAGATCAGAGCGCGGACTGGCACAGCGCTGAATCAGCCAAGGGGTTGAAGTTGTCGTACTTCACGAAGCCCATCGAAAAATCTCAACAGGACGACAGGGACTACAGGCTGATCAGACTGGAGAACGGGCTGCAGGCCATGCTTATTCACGACGCAAAGGCGGACAAGGCGGCTGCAAGTCTCGATGTGGCGGTGGGACACCTCTATGATCCGGTAAGCATTTCTTCTGTGGCCTCGTGTTGTGCGTTGTCGATGTTTGTGGATGGTCGAGACAGAGACCTCTGCCACGGTGTGATCCGCGCATTGTCGTGCGAAGTTGTTCAATAATGGAACACCGTCTTCACTCATTCTATTTGGGGTCCTGCGCGCTCGCCACGCTTTTGTTTGGAGAACATATCGTCGAGGCGATACTCTTCGAATGATGCGCATCTGGTCCAGGCATTATCCTCGTTGTCTCCTCGTTGCCCGCCGTCGCATTTTATTAGGTGGTGGAAATGAACATCGTACGACCTCTGGCCACATTGGGTGTACCTACTTCTCATCTCGGACGACAGCCTGCATGGAAGGCGATGATATTCCGGTGCTCAGTTCCGCTTGCATCTTGGTCGGAATCCTCTTCTCGTCAAGCACGGTCTGAGCACTCAAAGTTTCCTGTGTTTCATACATGGAAACATCATCACAAGCGTGGCAGCTTGCGGATTCATTTATCACACCACCGTTCGGCACAAACTGTCTATCATTCACCGGTCCTGTTCATTAAACGGAGTCTGTTACCTCATCATGGGCTGTATCCGATTGAGAAGACCCTGGTGTCTCTTTTATTTCTCGAATGCGTTGTATCAGTAAAGCATTCTGATATTGAATGTGCTACCTGCCACCGTTCTCGTGAAGGACATCGCAGGTACCGAGTTGAGACTTCGAAGCATTTTCCCGGTGGAATAGGCTCCATACAATGAGCCTAGGATGTGATAAACAGACGACGTGGAGCTCTGAAGCACAAATGGCGAAGCTGCAGTGTGCGTAGGTCCTGGATCAGGTGTATCGATCAACTTCCTCGATGCTGTGGAGAACTCACAACTGGCTGCTGCTGGCAGCGAGTACTGTGGTCCATACGGATAGTGGTCGCATTCAACGTTTAGTCCATATTATTTTTCTTATGTCTCGGCCGAATGTGACCTATTCTGATCGCGCTAACACAGTTGATCTCAGGCTGACATGCCTGGCCTCGCACATTTCTGCGAACATCTCTTGTTCATGGTGAGCCTCAGTTCGTACTATCAAAATAAATACGCGTTGATAATCAAAAACTCTCAGGGCACGGAGCAATACCCTAAAGAGAATGAATACTCCGAATATCTCTCCAAAAATAACGGCTCTTCCAATGCCTACACCGCATCGTCCAACACGAACTATTACTTTAATGTTGCACCCTCCGCCCTCCCTGGTGCCATTTCCCGCTTTTCCGGCTTCTTCCACTCGCCGCTCTTCGCCCCCTCGTGTACCGTGCGCGAGCTCAACGCCGTAGACTCGGAACACAAAAAGAACCACCAAAACGATGTCTGGAGGATTTTCCAGCTCAATAAACATCTGACTAAGGAAGGGCATGTCTGGAATAAATTCGGTAGCGGGAATAAGGAGACTTTGACGAGGGTGGGGAGAGAGGCAAAAGCGGTGGAGGCAGCCGAGAGGAAGAGGGTCGCTGCTGAATCGACGGTTAACGGTAATGGTAATGGGTTTTTGACGCCGAATGCCAGTGCCGCCCCGTCGAGGATACCGTCGCCTGCTCCTTCGGTGAATTCGGCGATTGGTGAGGTGGGCGAGGCGGACGGCGGGCTTGTAGGAAGGGAGACGAGGAGGAGGTTGATTGAATGGTGGAGTAAGGAGTATTGCGCAAGTAGAATGAGGTTGTGCGTCATCGGAAAGGGTAAGCCTATCTGTAGCCTGTTTGGCGAACAATGTGTTAATGTTGGTATGTTTCAGACTCTTTGGACGATCTTGCAGAGATGGTCACGGAGAACTTTTCCCCGATCAAGAATAGGGGCCAAGAGCCTCTGCCTATGATCCCAGATCACCCCTTCGGTCCGGGGGAGAAAAGCGTAAGTCTGTTTCATTGCTGCCCTCGCCACCCATGACTTACGCCACACCTTCCTTAGACGCTCGTATCAGTCCAAACTATCATGGCCTTCCACATCCTCGAGATCTCCTTCCCGCTTGACTATCAACCTCCCCACTGGCGGCACAAGCCTGGCACTTTCCTCGCTGGCCTAGTAGGTCACGAAGGGCCCGGATCGCTGCATTCGTATCTAAAGAATAAGGGCTGGTTGACGGCGTTGAGTGCAGGGCCGCAAAACCTGGGCAGAGGCTTTGCGATGTTCAAAGTTACATTGCATATGACAAAGGATGGATTCGGTACGTTTCTTCCCATGTGTTCCGTTGCAGTATACTATCTCTGTCATCTACTTATGTTGTTGCTTGTTCGTAGCCAACTACCGTGAAGCTGCTCTGGCCGTGTTCTCCTACCTCTCCCTTCTCCGCTCCTCCGCTCTGGAACCATGGCATCAGAAAGAATTCTCACAACTGCTTCATACCCGTTTCCGCTTCGCCGAGAAATCGCGTCCGGACGACTATGCGGTATGGATGACAGCACAAATGGCGTGGCCGACGCCAAGGGAACTGGTGGTCAAAGCCCCACAGGTGGTATGGGAATGGGATGAGGCGGGTGAGGCAGAGAAGGAGGTGAGGAGAACGTTGGAGGGATTGAGGGTGGCTGAGGGAAGAGCTGTTTTGATGGGGAGAAAGGAGGAGCATGTGAAAGTTGGTGGCGAGGGGGAGTGGGAGAATGAGCCGTGGTATGGGACGGAGTATAAGGTTGTGAAGATGGATGAGGAATTTGTCCGACTTGTGAGCTTTCGTCACTGCTTGTGGTTGTGCTTTGATTCTTATAGGAATTTGTTTTGTAGGCGGATGGTCCTTGTACCGTTCCGGAGCTGCACCTTCCTGGACCGAATGAGTTCGTGCCGATGAATCTAGATGTCGAGAAGAAGGAAGTTTCTGTGGTACGTTTTTTCTCCACTCTTCTTCACTTGTCTCTCTTCTGTCTTCATTTATTGGTGAAGACTAATATGTGTTTGTTTAGCCTCAACCACGACCACACCTTATTCGGAAGACTGAACTTACGACGCTCTGGCATAAAAAAGACGATCAATTCTGGGTTCCTAAGGCCAGTGTCATCCTCGACATTCGGAGGTATGTTGCATCTTGACTACCTGGCTGCTCACAGATCTGACCCTGATCACTTCTCTCAGTCCATTCGCGGACGATACTCCTTTAGCAACTGTTATGACTCGGTAAGCCCTTTGCTATGCCACTGATCTGACGCACATACTCATCCCTTCGGATCGATAGACTATACTCCGATCTCGTAGAAGACTCCCTCACGGAGTATGTCTACGACGCGGACTTGGCTGGCCTCAGTTATAACTTCTCTTCATCTTCGAGCGGGATGTTCGTTCATGTGCAAGGATACAATGACAAATTGCACGTCTTGCTGCAGCATGTCCTCGAGAGAATCAAGACCATCCAAGTTAAGAGGGATCGGGTGGAGGTTATGAAGGAGCAGGTGGGCCTTGTGTTCTCCTTTATCGTTGAAGCAGTAGTATGAGCACTGCTAACTAACGAAATGTAGTTGAAACGCAGCTGGGAGAACTACTTCCTTGGACAGTCCTATAGGATCTCGGATTATTACGGAAGATACCTCATGAGCGAAAGACAGTGGACCTTGCCCGAGAAGCTGAAGGTCCTGCCTTGTAAGCCCCTCCACTCCCCGTTCTTTATTATTAGTATTAATGGTGTCGGTGATGTGATAGCTGTTACGGAGGAAACGATTCAGGCCCACATCAGCAAACTCTTGTCGAAGACGCATGTTCATATGCTTGTCGGCGGTAATCTGTACAAGGATGTTAGTTCGGCTCTCTCTCACCGGACAAATCAGGTTCTGATGGCTCGTCTGGTATACAGGAAGCTATTAACCTTGCGAAAATGACTGAGGAAATCCTCGGCTCGACATCATTGCCATCAGACGAAGTCGTCGACCTTGCATTATTGCTTCCCAAAGGTTCGTATCTAGGCTCAGCTTCTGCTCCACACCAGACTATTACTAACGTCTGTATCCATAGGCTCAAACTACGTCTTTTCCATGCCCGTCCCCAATCCGAACGAGCCTAATTCCGCTCTGATCTACTACACCCACTTCGGCCCCACAACCTCTCAACACCTGCGAGTCACGGCCGACCTCCTGACTCAGATCCTTTCCGAACCTGCCTTCGACATCCTTCGCACCAAAGAGCAGCTCGGCTACATCGTCTCAGCATCACAATGGCTCTCCTCAGGCTCCGGTCATACAGGCTTGAGAATTGTGGTCCAGAGCGAGAGGGGCCCAGTGTATTTGGAGGAGAGGGTCGAGGCGTTCTTGGAGCATATGAAAGGAGTGTTGGAAGGAATGAGTGAAGAGGCTTTCCAGGAGCAGAAGGATGGTCTGAAGGAGAAGTGGCAGGAGGCGCCAAAGAACGTAGGGCAGGAGATGACGAGGTATTGGGCGCATATTGAGTCCGGGTATCTGGATTTCATGAGACGTACGTCTTTTATTTACTCTTTTGCTTCACGAGGAGTTCTGACGAGGCGTCCAATAGGCCAGAATAATGTTGCGCATCTGACGAATGTGACGAAGCAAGACGTCCTTTCCCTCTTCATGTCAAATGTCCATCCTTCGTCAACCACCCGGTCCAAACTCTCTGTTCACGCCATTTCGCAAAAGCCCAGGACGAAACACGTCAGCCCCGCCGCGCTCCAGGCCTTCGTTGAGCTCGCCCGGCAGAGATCTTCCTCAACGTCCATTGATATCGACGAAATTCCATGGAAAGACGAATTTGGCACCGCGGAGAACGAGCCTTCCGTGCTCGACTTTGCTAAGTTCTGGAAGACTGCGCTCGAAGAAAAAGGTGCTGAAGGGACGAAAGTGATGGAAGGGTTGTTCGAGGCGCTACCAGACTTGATCAAACAATTCCCGGCAAAGGCTGATTACGAGGGTGTATTGCCAGAGGGAGTTAAGAAGGTGGAGGATGTTGAAGCGTTCAAGAAGGGATTGACGGTCAGCGAGAGGCCGAGGGCGCTGGTCCAGTGGGGAGATTTGCCGACGCCCCATCTTTGAAGATGGTTTTGCGCATAGATGCCGATCGCGGACATCTTAGACGAAGGGAGAATACCGTATACTGCTCTAGATTAATAATACATATAAATACATGTTATTTTGTTTCCCCCTCTGGAAGGAAAGAACGACCTGGTGCATCGATCATCAATGTCTCGGCCAAATACCAGGCATGTCGGTCGGAATGGGGCTTGAAATTGAACATACATTATTTGTCACCGCTACAAGGAGCAGAAAGTCATAGTTGGGGCAGGGACAGAGACATACCATTGGGATCGTCCATGTTTGGTGCGATTATGGGAGAACGTTGGACCTCTCGAACCGATCACGGTCCAACCCAAAAGCATCTTGCAGCGTGTGTAGAAGCGTGGAAGCCGTCATAATCGTTTCTTTCTCGTATGTCCGTATAGATACAGTGCTCGCAAATATACAGATAATGAAGCAGCCCAAGGCTGATACGCAGAGTGTGATCAATAAATCATAAACATGTTCAAGCGAGGAAGGGAGAAAGTCGAATAAGACTGGAGAGTCTGAAAGGCAAGAGGATACCGATCGATTCGTTCTATCAAAGCGCCAGCGCACCACCAACTATCACTCACCATGCCGCATATTCTGGGCCACCTATGTGGGCCATTCGTCAATAACCTCTCCTCAATCTCTCATTCTCCTCCTTCAGCTTCTTATTCTCCTCTTTCAACTCGTTCAATTCACTACCATACTCTTCCATCACGCCTCTCATTTCCATTCTCCAAGCCCTCCCCATCCTCAACAGATCCAGATGCAACCCAACCATCTCTGCTTTCGTCTCCTGTCTAAAGTCCACCATGGCTTCCTGGATTAGCGCATGTAATAATCCTTGCGCACCTCCACCTCCCGGCACGCTCCCACCCACACCGTTCAAACCACTACTAGTCGACCCATTCCTAGGAAGAACGACATTATGCGGTGATACAGCTGCAAGATGCATGAACGGTGAGGGCAGAGAGCTCATTCCTGCTCCCAGGTTGCCCAATCGCCGCGGGGTAATCTGCATGGTCAAAGACTTCTCCTCAAGCCTTTGTTCGTGCTCCGCCAGCCTCCTCTGCACTTCGGCATCCTCTTCACCATCAATATCCACGTCCTCCAGTCGGCTGGTTTCCGGTTCCTGATTCAGGCCCTTGTCCTCGTGGACATCATTGTCGCGAACATCGAACCCCACCCTCTTACGATCTTCCTTCTCTTCTCCTGGAAAGATGTTGTCTTCCTGCCCCGCACGAATCCACCGCTCAACCTCTGGCGTCCCAAGTCCCAAAATCCCCATACCCTTCATTCCGTCGCTCTCCTCCGATAGCCCAACAGCGACATCAAGCAAATTCTCCCTAACCGGGGAAGGCATGGGTAAATCTGGCGACGGCGTCCTTTCCTCCCTCTCCGGTGCTGTCTTCGCAC
The DNA here is from genome assembly GCF_000264905.1 of Stereum hirsutum FP-91666 SS1. NCBI lineage: Eukaryota > Fungi > Basidiomycota > Agaricomycetes > Russulales > Stereaceae > Stereum > Stereum hirsutum. The sequence goes on from NW_006763133.1 coordinate 1,047,765, forward strand.
TCCCACTTGATATCCAAACCGGACCCTGCCTCATCTTCTCTATCTGTAATCTCGCTGCATCGACTTGATTCTTCGGTAAAGGCGGAACTGGCGGTATAGGTGAACCCGAACGAGCAACGGTGACGCCTCCAGATCCGGAACGAGCCACACGAGACGTTGTTCTTGATCTCGTACCACCAGTGGATGCAGTCGTTCCGGACCCAGAGCTCGAGCCTGTGATCGTTCGCAATTTGGGAGCGGAACCGGAATCGTCGTCCATATTGGCCGTGATGGTGATCGAGGCTTTTGTAGGCCCACTAACGACCGAAGTCCGAGCCGTACTCGCAGTAGAAAGTGTTCTGCTCCTCACACTGGGTTGACTTCCGGAGGTCAGACTCGAGGGACTCTTGGGCGAGGAGGCGGAGACGGTACGAGTGCGTTTATATGCGGGGCTTGATCCTGAGGCAGTATTGGCGACCGTGCGTCCGGTCGAAGATGTTGGACGTGTGCGTATGTGGGGAGCAGAGATCGTGGGGATGGTTTCGGGGACGGCTTCTGTGTTGGGCCCAGGAGCTACTGCAGATGAGCTGGACGACTTCGCCGTACGGACATTCGCGGTAGAGCCTCGCGAGGGAGAAGGTCTAGGCTTGAGAGTTGCACCGGATGCCGAAGGAAGAGGAAGAGGAGGCGGTGATTTCGAGTAAGCGGGCGCTTTGGAAGTGGGAGTGATCCTTGCCTTGAGGTTCCCGCTGATTGCTCGTGTACGGCGCGCCGTGATTTTGTCGGCCTCAGTATCGACTGCGTGAAATGTATCTTAATACTCGCGTTAAATTTCATGTCCGACGAGATACCCACCAGCAGCATCGCCGTTATTAGAGGGCACCGTCTCTTTCGCCGCGTTGGGTGATTGCCTCGATTTCGTCGCAGCCGTAGTAGAGTCCACTCTCTTCTTGACGGGCGTATTCGTCGCACTTCCTTTAGCGATACTGCTATCGGCACTCGGGGAGGGCGATCCCACGGTGGAAGTGACTCTCGTCCGAACTCTGGAGACTACGGGAGAAGTGTTGGCGGATCCAGCCGGCGATTTGACCGCTAATGTTTCGCGCCGCCGGGCGTGGACAGGACTGTTTGTATCCTTTTGGGCGAGAGGCCTGGGTTGTTGATTGAGGACTGGAGCAGAAGCGGATGCGGCTACAGCGGCGGGAGTGCCTGGTTTGGAGTCTTTTATAGACCGCTTTTTCTGTTCGGCAGAGGTAGTCGTGAACAAGAGTGCAAAATGCAATAGACTTTGCGCGTACCGAGACAGCCAAACCGAGGACTGGATATCCTGATTCGCTTATTGTAACCGTCTTTGCTGGTTCCGTGGCTGCACGAAGAGACTGCACGAGGAGTCTCCCGTTTACTGTCCCCATGTAGAGCGTTGCTCCGTCGAGCGAGAATGTGACCGACGTAAGTGGGGTTTCGTGGTCAAAACTGCGTATAATTTTCCTGGGCGGTAACATGAATACAATCCATCATGACCAGAAAAAAGATGAAGTAGGACCTACCCATGCTCCTTGTCCAAATCAACGAGGCCGACGTATCCGCTACTGCAAGCAACCGCCAGAAGGGCCTTGCTATAAGGACTGCAGCTAATCCCTGCTATGTGGCCCTCGGTGGCCTCGCTTAGCGGGATGACTTTCGCAGGTCCAGTCGGCCGGGTCATATCGTAGATGATGAGGTCTCTGCCTAAACCCAGAAACAGTCGCACACGCGAGTGTGGATGCACGACGCAAGATGTTATGTATTCCTCTTCCGTGGTCTTGAGCCCACGAAGAGTGGTGTGGATGTTGAGAGACAGATTGTGTGTGACGACAGCTGTGGCGGATGCGGCAACGAGTACAGTTCCATCATTCGACAGAGACAAAGCTGTGACCGGATTAGGATCCGGATGAGGCGGGAGAGTGTGTACAATTTTCGAAGACGAAGTTTGAGAAGCAGAATGCTCGAGGATATGGACCAGGTTTCCAGTAGCAAAGATAAGAGAACCTTTATCTTTGATGATAAGGCTCGAAATAGGTGACTCGGAGTCATCTTGAGAGTATACAGTTTTCATAAGAGAGCCAAAAGCATCATAACGGTTGATGAAATAAGGAAAAGCAAGGTACAGAGAAGTGCCGTCGGGAGACCAGGTGCTGTATATTGAACCAGAAGGTATGTCGGATGCTGGAGACAGGGATGGAGGCGCACGGCGAAGGGTGGAAGGATCCGATATGTACACACTCTCGTTAGTCGTTATGGCGAGCATAGTTGTCGTTGCCGTTGTCTTTCGTCGTATTCGCCTTCGTCGCTGCCGCCGTCGTCGATGGAAGATCGAGGCAAGACGTAAAAAGACGTAACGGCCCAAAAAGTCGAACCGAACAACGATCGGTCTCATCACGTGGTTTGGGCCACATAGCATGCTGTGTGGCGCACTTTGTCACGGTTGCGGTTGCCACACGATTGGTCAGCACGTGGGCTCCAGCAGTGCTCTTGCTCTCAACCTTCACTCCCTCTATATCACTCTCTTCATACTTCTCCTACTATGATGGCCACTGCTCTCGCCGCGTGAGTATTATAATTATAATTTAGAGCCTTGCTAATTCATATATGTATTAGTGCTCTTCCGGCACCTGTCAATGGGCCAGCTATCTCGGAAGACGACGACCTTGACTTCGAGCAGCCTCAGGCCTCAGCATCGACACAAGCTGTCTCAATACGCACCGTCGTTCCACCCTATGGTCAGAGAAAAGGGTGGAAGCCAAAATCACAGGAAGATTATGGTGTGTGTAATAATCTCTGCCCTTTTGTTACCATACTGATCTTCGACAGGCGACGGTGGGGCGTATCCCGAGTGCCATGTCGCACAGTATCCTCTCGAGATGGGCCGCAAGAAGGTATGTATGATTTAAATGACGGCGTCGTTACGTTTGCCTCTCTTTCATCTGATCATACCCCTGGAACTCTTGCTCATCCTCGTACTTCTTCAGGCCTCATCCGGAAACACTCTCGCTCTGCAAGTCGACAGCGAAGGGAATGTTCGCTACGACGCCATCGCTCACCAAGGTCAACGCCAAGGCAAATATGTCCAATCCCAATTCAAGGACCTCGTCCCCCTTTCCCACCGCAAAGACCTCTCCGAAGAGTCCCGTGCCATGGAGCGCCCATCCGAAGAGGACGTTCAATCCACAACCGAAAAGACTCGTCTCGCGCTCGAAAAACTCGTCAATGGCAAGATCAAAGCCGCCCAGCCCAAGAACGTTCCCGATAGCCAGGGCAAGTCTCAATTCATTCGTTACACGCCTGGACAGCAGGGCAATGGCGCGGATGGGTTGAAGCAAAGGATTATCAAGATGACGGATGTGGTAGAGGATCCGTTAGAGCCGCCAAGGTTTAAGCATAAGAAGATTCCGAGGGGCCCACCAAGTCCGCCACCGCCGGTGTTGAGGAGTCCGCCGAGGAAAGCGACGGCGCAGGAGCAGAAGGAGTGGATGATTCCGCCTTGTATCTCGAACTGGAAGAACAACAAGGGTTTCACCATCCCGCTCGACAAGCGGTTGGCTGCTGATGGTCGTGGCTTGCAAGATGTGCGTTATCTGTTCTTTTCATCCGTTCAGGCTACTTCATCTTTGTCTCTTCTGTATCTATAGGTGCACATCAACGACAACTTTGCCAAATTCTCAGAAGCTCTCTTCGTCGCAGACCGTCATGCTCGCGAGGAAGTCCGCCAACGTGCGCTCATGCAGCAGAAACTTGCCGAGAAGGAAAAGGCCTCTCGCGAAGAATCACTCCGTCAAATGGCCCAACGCGCTCGAGAGGAACGCTCCGGCATCGCTCCCTCTCGTCCCACAGCCGAATCACAGGCCGCCATGAAGTCTTCATTAGCTGCCTACGGGAGCGACAGCGGGTCCGACTCCGAACCCTCGGACGAGGAGAAGGACGAAGCGGAGGACGAAGATGCTGCGAAGGTGCGAGACGAGATGCGTGCCGAGAAGAGGAGGGAACGCGAGCGAGAGATGAGGATGAACAATATGGGTACGGAGCAACGTGCGAAGATGTTGGCGAGACAACAGAACCGCGATATCTCAGAGAAGATTGCACTCGGCCTCGCCAAGCCCACGATGTCGAAGGAGTCAATGCTCGATTCGAGGTTATTCAACCAGGAATCTCTGTCGAATTCCTTCGGAGACGACGAGAACTACGGGTTGTATGATAAGCCTTTGTTCCACGGTTCGAGCGCAAGCGCGGCAATTTACAAGGCACGTGGGAATATTGAAGAGGGCAACGAGGAGTCTTATGGTGGTGGGACTGAGGAGGGTATTGGGAAGGCTTTACAGAGCGATAGATTCGGCCTTGGTGAGGCCAGAGTTGGGTTCGAGGGTGCGAAAGATCAGGAGATCAGGGAGGGCCCGGTACAGTTCGAGAAGGACACGTCCGACGTATTTGGTGTGGACAAGTTCTTGGATGAGGCGAAGAGTGGGAGGAAGAGAGGATTGGATTCGGAAGCGTGAGTGTTTTTTCTTTGAACCCGACGATTCCGTTCGATAGGTGTGACAACTTTGACTGACGGACGGAAATCCATTTGGCAGGTCTGGAGCACGGAAACGACACCAGCTTGAGAAGGCTTCAGAGCGGGAGTGATGGCCTTGAGCTGTTGTTTTCTGGCCCTCCCCTCTTTCTCTTTCTTGTGTACATACATGTTTTGTTCAACTCTTGTGGCCCACGTTTCCATGACCACATCTTCTGTCCTGCTCCTGGTATGATTATTGTACGATTTTCCCATTTCCCCGACAGCTTTCCCGCGCCCTCTATCTTACTCACCGCATGTGACAAAATTAGAAAAGAAACACTGTGGGACATGAATTGTGAACCTCGAGGCTTTGGTTGGCTCGCCACACGAATCTTGAGAGAAATATAACCGTAACGTCGAGCAAGCGCGTTCAACTTCAGCCGAGCGCCCGACGATGAGATATCAACGTATATCAACCGGTGGCACGACTCGGACAGATTCTTACACACATCACCTTTTGCACAGGACCACACTTCGACACGTAGACCGTGTCTTCGTCTGGCCTACTAATATCTTTTTCGTCTAACACGACATAAAAGCTACTAGGTTGTAGGTGAGAATCTCTCTTGTACGCACAAGGCTTCCCCTCATGCCTGGTTCTTACGCTTCACGCCCAACAGCAACTGCTATTGCGGAGCTCATAGAAACTATCATTTCACCGAATAACATGGATATTTCGTATGCTCATTTACCTTCTCAGTCTTAGCTTAAGCCTAAATCGTCTCATATGTTGCTTCTGGTTATGTGTTGTAAAGCTCTGTTCTCCAAGGCGGTTATTCGCACCCCCTCTCGCGTCAATGGCAAGCCCGCCGGTCACTCGACAAGTCGATGCTTATGTACCCTATCTTCATCACCGATGATCCCAAAGCGCGCGTAGAGATTGCCTCGCTGCCTGGACAATGCAGATGGGGCGTGGATAGGCTCGAGGAGTTCCTTGGGCCATTGGTGAAGAAAGGGCTCAGGAGTGTGATTCTCTTCGGTGTACCTCTCAACTGCGAGAAGGTTAGTCTCTCTACATACCTTTCCTTGCCATGTATATCATCTCATATATGTTTGTTGTTTATTGTTACGATAGGACGACCGCGGTACGCCCGCCGACGACCCCAAGGGCCCCGTCATTCTCGCCATCAAACTCCTCCGCTCACTCTATCCCTCTCTCTACATCGCAACCGACGTCTGTCTCTGCGAATATACCTCTCACGGCCACTGCGGTCTCCTGCACTCCGACGGTACCATCAACTCTCCACCCTCCGCTGAGCGTATCGCCGAGGTTGCGCTCGCTTATGCTGAAGCGGGAGCGCACTGTGTGGCGCCGAGTGATATGATGGACGGGAGGATCAAAGCGATCAAGAGGAAATTGATTGATGGTGGGTTCGGGAATAGGTGTCTGTTGATGAGCTATTCGGCCAAGTTTGCGAGTGGGCTTTATGGGCCGTTTAGGTGAGTCGTGCGGAGTGACGAATGTGTGTGTGGCGTAGAGTGCTGAAACGACGTTATCCATAGGGATGCTGCAGGGAGCGCACCTTCGTTCGGAGACCGCAAGTGCTACCAGCTGCCACCCTCTGCCAAGGGCCTTGCTCGTCGTGCTATCGTTAGTCTCTCCTCAAAGTTCTTCTCCTCTCAAGTAAATAAGGAATTTCTATAGCAACGCGACGTCCTCGAAGGTGCCGACATCATCATGGTCAAGCCCGCGCTCCCCTACCTCGACATCCTCTCCCACGCCTCCGAGCTTGCTCCAGATCACCCACTCGCGGCATACCAGGTCTCAGGCGAATACGCTATGGTCGTCGCCGGTGCGAGGGCTGGAGTGTATGACTTGAAGGCGATGGCCTTCGAGACCACCGAGAGTATTGTAAGGGCTGGCGCAGGGTTGGTGTTGACATACTTCACGCCGCAATTCTTGGATTGGTTGGATGAGTGAAGAGTACTTTTCGATGAAGGTAAGACGAGGAGGATACACAAAAATGTTTTGGTTGGAATTATGTACGGGATTCAAGGATAAAAAGGATTAGATGGGATCTTATGTGGTGCGTTTCAATGTGTATGTATGATAACTTATGGAAGCCTGTGTTCTCGAAAACTCGGGACAACAAGGCGTGGCGTGGGCACAACAGGTATTCGTACAAGCGGTCCACACGATACCAGTCAGTCCAGGTTTGTTCCTTGTCCCTCATCTTGCTTTACGCCCGCCTTCGACCCATCTGAGTCGATGGGTGGTTCTCGATTCCCTTGCCTCCTCAACGGTAGCTATTTTGCTCCTATTGTACTCGTCCGGTACTGAATTCCGCCTATAATTAAGGTTCCAGCAGATTAGGCTACATATGACCATATAATGTCCTATAATGTCGTGCCAAACAACATCGAGGAACGTCGAGATTTTTGCACACTGCTGCGTCATCTGCAGCTTCAGTCATCTCATTAGCTAAATATAGGCCTTGCGATCCCAAGCGCTCCTTGATCATTTTCTCGCCACAACTTCGCTTGCCTGGGCTTGGGGGAGCACGTTCTTCCTCTGAGTCTTCCGAATTACTTCGCCCACATCTGACCGCTCCAGTGACGTGACCACATCCTAATACTGCAGGACCATTCTCATGATGCAACATATTCGGTAGCGTCTTCATACCTCAAGTTGACAGGTACGTGGTGTGAGAGTCCGACTCCGCTCACTTATAAGCGACCCATTCGGGATGCATAGAGACCTGAAATTCCTGAACCTTCGCAACCATGCTGGCTCTGGTCTATCTTTCTGGCTTGCTATCGGCTTGTCTCGTTCAGGCCGTGACATTTCACCCTCTTCCCGACAAACCAGGCTTGATTGACAATGGGACGTTTGGACCTGACCTTGAGGTTGTCCATCTCTTCATGAATGAAGCTCCCATTGGGATCACAGTCGGTCCTACAGGTCGCGCCTTCGTCACATTCAATCGGTTTGCCTCTCTTCATTTTCTTTATCGCCCTCTTCGCCATCCCTTGCTTACCGAGGTCTGTTCAATTTGGACATTTGTAGTGGCGACCTGGCCTCGATGCCCATAACACTCGGAGAGATCGTCAATTCAAGCGCTGAAGTTCCTTTCCCCAGCGCCGAATTCAACACTCCACCAGACGGACTTACCAATTCTTCTTCCGGAAGACTCCTTTCTTCTAGCGACTCGGAGCATTTCATCAATGTGCAGGCCGCCGTACATGACGCAAAAGGCCGTCTATGGGTGCTTGACACCGGTCGTCCAACCCTCGTAAGTCTCCCGATTCTTTTCCTACTTCCTCCTAAACCCCATTTTACAATGTGAATGCTGACGCTATGGGTTGAACGTGTGGTCCGTGTGGTGTAGAATGGTGACAACCCGCCTGCCGTACCAGGCGGCCCGAAGCTAGTAGGATTCGATGTGGCGAACAATGCTACGACACCATTCAAAACCATCACTTTCCCGGAGATTGTGCTGCCAGCATTGGGATACTTGAATGACGTACGCTTGGATCTCAGTGCGAATCTCACAGCCAGTGGAGAAGGTGTCGCGTATCTCGCTGATAGTGGTGCGCTATAGTCCTTCGGGAGCTAGTATTCTCAGATAATTTGACAACATCTCTTTTTTTCTTTCATGCAGGCGCGGCCGGTATCATCGTTGTCGACCTGGGTACTGGCGAGTCTTGGAGACACTTGAGCGGCTTGCATAGCACTTCACCTAACCCAAGACATCTGCCTACGCTGTTCGGAATTCCAACGTACATTTCTACACCGATGAATCCGGCGTTCCATTACGAGACAGTTGCAGGTGGTGGAATAGATGGTAAAAAATTTCCTGTTTCTGCCAATGCGAAGTGTTGATACGAACGATAAACGTAGGGTTTGCAATCTCCGCTGATGGTCAATTCATCTATTACACCCCTCTTGCAAGCCGTGACCTCTATCGCGTCCCGACCGCCGCACTACGTATCAACCCCGCGAATGAGAATCTCGCATTCTTAAAGGCGGCCGACAGTGTCCAATACCTCGGACAGGTAAGTTTATTCTTTCATAACTATCCTCCCTCGCCACTTCGACGTAGCGGAGAATAGGGATGCTGATGCGCGTACTTGATCGGCGCAGTACGGTGGCCAAGCAGACGGCCTCGAAACCGATTCAACAGGGAAAATCTACCTTACCTCTCCCGAACATAATTCTATCAATACGTTCGATCCTGAGACGGGTATGGTTTTTCCATTCGTAAGATCTCCTATCATGGCATGGCCAGATACGCTCAGGTATGTCCTCCGTTCGAACCTTTGCTTAGAGCCTGCTGACTGAGCGCTTACGGTATCATGGACGCATCGTTGGAATCACTTTCTATGCTCAGTGTTGCGAATGATGGGTTCATCTACGCCACCCTCAACCAGTTATGGCTGAGTCCCGGATTTCAGAACGGGACGGATAATAGGGTGAAGCCGTTCGCGCTAGTGAGGGCTCCGATTGACGGGAAGCCTGTCTTGTTAGGATGAGCTGAACTGGGACAATGTTACTCATTGGAAGTACTACTGGACACTGGTGGAGGGATTGTCCCTCAAATTGTATTATAAATAAGTTTGTGCGATGTTCCGAGACGATAGGATACGACCATATGCGTGTTCCTCTATGGTGAAAAAAGGTATGCAGCTGCGCATCCTCGCCACATAACGTAGTGCTAGGCTAGTGCAGAGCCGCTCTGAAAGAGTACGCAGAAGGACTCAGTCTAGAACGCAAATTCTCCAGAATAAACCTTTATTTGCAACCCTTCTTGTCGGCATTGCTGCAGCGTCTCCCGAAATGCCTCATCTTCGTGGAACTTCCACTCTCCAAGACCTTCCCAACACAAGTGAATACTCCTCCATCGTGCCACATATTGCTGTGCTGTCTCTGCATGAGCATCTGACCACCACCGAGACAATACCATGTCCTCGATTATCTGAGTAGTTGTATTTCCCAGCTCCTGGTTGTCTTCGAAAATGAATAAATCTTGGAGGCGCGGCACTAACGTAGTGCCAGCATTGGGGGGGCCGCTGTACTGGAGAGCTTCGAAGAGTTCGTCATTGGCGATGTAACCTCTTTCGCAGCGCAACTCCTCCAGGATGGGTAGAAGACGGAGGACCTGGAGCATCTCTCCCACATCGAAAACGATCCCATAGATGGAAAGAGACGTAAGGATTTTTGAACGCGTGAATACGTATAGGACGAGGAGGGGAACTTTACGTGCGCTGTGGGCCGCAATCGCGCCAAGTCGTAGGTGGGCAAGAGCAGGCATGCTGAGGGGCTGGAAGAACTGCATCCCGCCGCCTGTTGCATCGTCGCCGGCATCATATTCGAAGCAGATGTCGAATTCGTGAAGATAAGGGAAGGTATGCAAGGGAATGGCAGGTACATGCTCGTCTTCGTCCCAGGTATCCACGCTCGATAAGTGGCAACGCTCCAGGGAGAGACTCTGGAGGAGGACCGGACGTACATCTGCGGCAGTGGACCAGGAAATGTCGAGAGTTTCAAGCCTTGACCACGGCATAAGCAAGCGATCGGCGCCCTCATCACCAACAGTACTGAGGGACACGCATCGAAGGCGAGGAGCGTCGAGGAAGACGGAGATTCCGGTAGCAGATCCTTGTGGTGGCGGAATGTCTCCGCGAACATATAATTCTTCGAGAATGGGCATCGAATACGACGCCTGTGGAGTACCACTGTCCAGCGCTTCCCAAGCGATACCGGGAAGCCCTCTCAGCGAAAGCTTTTGGAGTCGACTCATACTTGGGATGAGAGCTTTAAGAAAATGTTCTGCCCCTTCGAACGATTTCGAGCGGAGGACTGTGTCGCCCACTGTGGGCTCCAAATCGATAGGATGGGGTCCAGATCGTAGGAGGAAGGCTTCGAGCGTCTCAAGTGAGCCGTCATCAAAGTTTGTTCCCCGAAAACGAAGCTGGGATTGGGCTCACAGGCGGGGAGTGTTGAAAGCGATCTTGCGCCAGTGAGATGAGATGTGGGCCACAAGGTAGTGTTTGTTCGGCTACCGAAACGTCCCCCAGACTCACGCCAGACGGTGAATATCTCGGCGATGATTTCGGGTGGAAGACGCCTGATGAAACAGAGTATACTGAGCTTCTTCTTCATCCCTGCACGCACGACTTCTTCGCGGGCTGTAAGCTGCAGCATTGCTCGGTGAATATGAGCGAGCTCTGTTTCATCGCTAGCAACAAGTGCTCGAAGCTGTTGGACCTCTGCCGGTGTTAGTGTGTCGTTGCCCGTCTCAAGAAGGGCCATCCGAGCGTAATTCCCAAACTCAGGCTAAATTGACAAGGAACAAGTCAAAACAACACCGCATCGATAGGGTAAGTGCACATACCGTAGGCTGAGCATGGGCTGTCAAGTCTTGCCAGTGGGCCATATCACAGGATTATTTGCGAGGATAATGGTCAAGCGTAAAGAGCTTTGCGGGTGTAGGCTATGTTGTCTTATATCATTTCATAAGGGAGAATATCGGGAAGCAATTAATACAAGTCGAAAAGCAGACGTGATCCTCTTCAAGCCGTTTTCGCAAGTACGGCTAGGCTGGTAAGTTAAGGCAATATGTATCGGCCCCAGCACGGACCTATAGGTCGAGTTTCCTCCTCACACAAAGCGAGCAGTGGCTAGGAGTCAGGATGGTGACGGCGTGTGTTGAGCGTTGATTCAGCGTGCAAGTTACTCAAGTTCTGCGAACGGCCCAACGGCGAACGGCGAACGCCACCAGTACTAGTGATTACGATGTTTGACGAGATCACGTGACTGTGGCACGGATTCACGGGCCTGGGAGCTCAAATCTCAGAGCCTTCATCGTTCAAACCAACCCATTCAGTACGTTGTCCCTACCGAGAAAACCGTCGGGATTATCAAAACAGATTCCAATCCCTAAATTATCCGACAAACGACAGAAAAGACAGAGGAAGAGCACAAATGTAGAAACACTATATGTCGGCGGAGAGACGGAACATGGTACGAGTACGCGTAGAGATAATCAACAGGCCAGATAAAGAGTTCGTTCAAAGAAGCGAAGGCACAGACACAAGAAGGGAGAAAAGGACCAAGGAGCGACGAGGGGGCACGAAGGAACGTGCGGGTATGTAGAGTCTTTTGGTCTAGGCAAGATGGTGTCGGGTATCTGGTCAGGTCACTCGATACGATGAGCGACACGGAAGCGAAGAAGAGACATACAAGGAAGCGAGAATCAGCCGAAGGACCCGAATGGAACAGGCGGGTTTAGGCAGGGGTCTGCGCTGGCCGTGCGTTCTCCTTGAGCGCCAACAACTGCTTCGAACGGAATGCCTCGTAGTGGATCTGGGCGGTAGTCTCGATCAGGTCCTGGAGGTGAGTCCTATTGGCATGCCAGCATTAGTGATGTTCGAGGCAATCAGAGTTCAGACCAGGAGAAACGGATAGCTGACCTGGTAAGGAAGTTCCTGAGGGAAACAAACTCGCAGTGAGTCTCGTCCTCAACATTGACGACGCCCCAGCGGTTCTTGCGTCCACGGACGGACTTGCCGTCGATGAGGACGTCGCGCTCAGAGCCAACAATGGCAAAGGGAACCATGTTCTACTCGAAGGAGTGCACCTTAGCTTCGTCATGTGATATAGGTTGCAGAACTAAACTCACCCTAATGCCTTCGTTGAGCTGAACTTCCTCCTCGTCGGTGTCGTCATGGTCGAAGGGGTACAAGCGGATGTTGTGGTGGAAGAGTTCGGCACGAATCTGTGAGGACATAACTCATGAGGGCATTTTCAATGAAAGGAAGCTATTGGCACATACCTTCTGCTTGAACGAATCCCGCTCCTCAAGGGTCAAACTGTCGGACTTGGCGATGACTGGAACGACGTTGACGACCTCGCTGAGCTTCTTCATAACCATGACGTCGATGGCGCGGAGAGAGTGACCGGTGGGGTTGATGAAGTACAGGCAGCAGTGGATACGGGTGTCCTGGATGTAGCGGTCACGCATGGCAGTAAGCTCCTTGCGAAGGTAGGCGCTGTGCTGGTCCTTGATGTACTTGATGATAGGGTCCCAGCTACGAGCGTTACGATGAGCAGCGTTTGGAGGGAGATATAAGTGCAGTGTACACACCAGTTCTCGTTGTTGACCTGGTCGCCATAACCGGGCGTATCAACAATGTTTAGGCGCAGCCTGACGCCATTCTCAGATATCACTGTTCCATTATCAATTTATAAGCTTCTCCACTCAATGTTGGTCGGAACGCACCATGAGAAACAGTCTGAATCTCCGTAGTCTGTCTGATGGGCTCGTCGGCCTCCAAGCGGCCCTTAGAGTCGATAAGGTGCGACGCGAAAATGGTGTTGATGAGCGTCGACTTGCCCAAGCCCGTTTGACCTAAAGAATTCATTTTCATGTCAGGCATACCCTCACACTACTTCATCGAGCCATCGTCGCAGACAAATGGTGTTGAACGCACCGACAACCATGACATTGAACTGGAAACCGCGCTTGAGGAGCTTGTGCTCAATCTGCTGGGTGATGGAGTCGAAACCAACGTAGGACTTGGCACGAATCTCCTGGACTTCTGGGGAGGCCATAGCGACGGACATAAGGTAAGAAAGAAACGGTGTAGGAAGAAGAGCAGGCGATGAAGGAGAGGACGAAGACCAAGAACGTTCAGGTTGACGCGAGACGACGGCGGGGACGGTTCCCTGTCACGGTGAAGCGAAGAAGGTGCCAAACTCGACCAAATTCAAGCTCTTCTTTGTGGCGACGCGGCCACATCATCCTGCTTGGCTCCTTCCCTCATCTCGACCCGCCCAGCCCGTGCTCACTGACTCCTTGTATTCTACTTGTAAATATTCAGACATCTTCAGCGAAAACATTGCGTAGTATGTGAGTCTCTATATCTGCCAATGGCCTCAATGGGCAACGTAGATCGACCATTCTCGGTCAACAGACGATCTATCATAGCATATTTATATGGCGCTCAAAGAAAAGGCACTCTCGCCATATCCCCAAGGAAGTCTTCCTGTGGATCATCAAACTCAGATCGAGAAGATTAGGGAGCAGCTTGTTACTTGGCGCGATGCTGCCAATAGAACGTTCAACTCTGGCGATGCTCCTGATGCGCTGACTATTGAAACGGAGCGGCTGGCAGGTATGTCTTCTCTTGCTCTTTGAGCTTTACTTCAGCTGTCTTCGTAGTCGCAGTTGCATCTGGCTCTTGACGACGATTGTCTAGAGCGCCTTTTGAGAGGGGATGGGTGCTCGAGATGCCGTGGTACATTGAAGCTTTACTGACGAACTACGTCAACGATGCTCCAGCGCTCGAGGTTGCTCACCCCTACGCATTCACGCCAGAACCGTCGTACAAGTTCCGTCGCGTTCTACTCTCATGCATTCGGTGCTACTGGCTCGCACTCGTCGCGACATGCTCCACCGAAGAGCGTGACGAACTAGCTGCGAGATTGAACGCGGTAAGAATCACGTCCTTTCGTTCAGTGTGGCCCGACACACTCCGAAACGTGTCTTACTTTGATCTCCTCAGATCCCGCCCTACGGGAACCGTATTCCCCAGTTCGACGGCAAGAAGTGCGTCGACAAGCCTGGGGATCTTTCCGCTCAAGAATACGAGGGATTGATGAGGACGATTCACCTCGTCGTACTCGGCATGCCTAGGCTCGAGGGTGATATTCGCGATTCATGGGACGAGCTTGGGGAGGTCGGCGTTCAGACTTGGGAAGAACGGGATTAAGTTCTCGTGGTCTGCTTCTGGCCTGTACACGGATGAGCCGGCGAACTGTAACCATTCAAGTTCCTTTGTCTACTACTGGATGATCCGGGAATGTTGTACTTATTTCTGAGAGCGGCGAACGATGGCTTTGTTCTTCGTATCAGTTCCTTTGATACGTTCTTGGTCTCCCAATACATAGTGCTGTCGTCTTTCCATTTTTGTGGAATACTTTGCGCCCTCAACAGTCGACCTGCTCCAAAGAGTAAACAAAATACCATACAAACATGTGCTTGCCTCTTCGCACGTTGATGCACATCGATCCCTTGACGCTCTTGTCACTTGTGTGGGTGGTCGTTGTTCTCTTTTATGCAGGCCGGCTGCCCATTGGTCAAACAGCAGATACATACCCAGAGGATGGACGCTATATCAATGGCCTCTTCCAATCATCAGTCGGCTCTAGAAGCCCATTTCACCCTGGCGTCAACTACCCCTCGCCCTACACTCTAGTTCGCTGGCCGAACTCGCAGGCGGTGCATAACAGCCTTCTCAATCATACTTGAGCCCTCCATCTGTGAGTAACCATTCGCCAATGAGTTTTCCTGAATCAACTGCTTCTCATTCAAACCCAAAGGCCATCATCTCCAATGCAAACCCTTGTATCGTCGAACGCGACCAACACGACCAACACGACCCACTTACTGTACCGGGGGCCCGAACTCAACGAGTCTTCAGAGGTTCACACTGATCGCGCAGGAATGCCCACCATAACTGAGTATGGCTCTTCAAACATCGTCAAATACGTAGTAGCCCCTCTCCGTCACGTTCCACAACTCACAAACCAACTCATTCAACTGCACAAATTCTACACCGTGTTCTCCCCATACTTGGGCCTGAGCATGAACTCGGCTCGCTGGAGATGGATCATGGATGGGATGTCCTTCGAACAGGAAGGGCGAAGAGGGATTGAGAGCGTGAGGACCACCAAAAAAATCACTAACGATCACAGTGCGCTTTTTCTTCAATTATTTGCACTCGTTGGTGTCAGATTCTGATCAAGGCGTATGTTTCCGTAGGACTGAAGTACGCGTTGGTACAGATTTGCGAGCGAACTCCGCAAGCCTTCCGCTTCATCTCTCACAAGATGATCGAGGAACAGAGTAAGTAAACGGGAGCCATAAATCGCAGGGATTTTAGTCATCACTCATGATTGCTCAGTGGTAGAGGATGAAAATATATTAGGCCCTCGTGGGCCACGATGGAAGGGTCACTACGATACCGCGTTACAGGCTATGGTTCGTTTGAGATAGTTAGACTCTTCCGGTTACGGGACTCACGCTACGTCACGGCTATTGATAGGTTAATGCAGGTTTCATCACCTGTCGCAAGGATGGTGTAGGGATCTACGTCCGGGACCACACCCGGTCATGGTATGTCCTCGATCCTTCCCACCGATGTCACTGCGCTGACCGTGTCGACCGTTGTCAGGTTACACGCCGCACAATCGTTGGCGGGAGGACCACACAACTACGAGGTTTTCTGCAAGGAGATTGCAAGAATGATGGGCACCGTACAGCGTGAATTGTTGAAAAAGGTACGTTCATACTTCAGCTGCGTTGTCGTGCTGACATCTTGAAGATAGTCAGTTAACTAACTTTGGGCTGCAGAACGCCGAAATAGTTGAACTTCGGGAGAGGATTCAAGAGCTGAGCGTCGTTAAAAATGGCGAAAGCGAAGATCTCGAGGATACCTCCAAAACAACGTCGGTTGATAGCTACTAGGGTATCGTATAGAAGCTGTGGCTCGAGCTCGCTTATTATTCTGCTCGTGGTGATATTTCCAGTTTTCTAAACGTTCTCGATATCGCTCTATGTTCACGCTGGTGGCACCGTCTCAATGATAGGATCATTGCTCGGAGGTTGGTGTTCAGACTTGGGAAGAGCGGGATTGAGAAGCTACAGAAGCGTGTTTCCTGGCCTGCGCGCGGATCCACCGGCGCATTAGCCTCGTTCAAAGTTGAAGTCGAGGACATCATCAAACGACCGTTGGATAGCGTTTGATGGGGGCTCAAGAGCGACTTTCGAGGAGATGCCGAAAAACAGCTCGATAACTCGCTCGACATCTCAAGCGCCCCCATCAAATGCTCTTAGACTCCTATTCAGTAGTTATCCAACGGTCCACTCGAGCTTCAACTTTGAACGAGGCTATTGTACCTCTGCTTTACCTCACTTTATGTCATTTCGTTTACTGAAAGGACTCAGGAACACTGCCATGGTCTTTGAGCTAAGCGGCTTCTATTGTCGTTTGATGTTCTGCCTTTGATGCCATCGCATCACATTACTCTTTATTCAAAGAGATATCGTCGCTTGCATATTTTGCGCTCTAAAGACTCGACACTTTCAAAGAAAGAAAAGATGTCCTGCATACCTTTGTTCTTGCCTCCCAGCGGCTTCGATGATAACAATCTCTTTCGGGTTCTTCTCACCCGCATGCATGCCTTCCATCCGTATATCCATATGGTGAGTATCCTTTGACTGAAAGGCTCGATTGTCTTCACTGATGCCTGTACTCTTCCACTGAATGGTATATAAAGAGGACCCTTTTACCCCACCATCTGGGTTCAAGTGCTCACATGAACTTGTAACTGGCTGGTAACGCCCATATCAGCCCCACGCTCTCCATAGTAGCTGGCCACCGTACATCAGCCGGCGCTCGTAATTCACCGTCGTCTCTGACCACGACCCAAGATATCCCCGTGTCAACGCACCACCACCACTCCTTGCCATGTCAAACACCACGAACGCGACTAACTTGGTGTCTCCAGGGCTCAATACATCTTCAACTGTCCAGGGCGCACTTCAAGTTCGAGGGATGCCTACCTTCTTACCTGAGCATTGGCCCTCAGCCATCGCCAAAGTGGGCGCTTCTTTCCGCCTTGTTCCACAGCTGGCAAACGCCTTTACCCACCTGCATAAGTGTGGCGTTGTCTTATCGGGCATAAATTGGACTGGTTTGAGAAGGAGGGCGGGTGGTATCTTTATGAAACAGCAGAATCGAGCAAACATGAGCATGAAAGGTGCCAATAGGAAAGCAAAGGCGGCAAAGATCACTAATGATCTCCGTATGTTTGTCCCTTTCTTTATTGCATTGTCAGCTCCTGACTGAGGTACGAATCTTGAACAGGACTGAAGTACGCTTTGGCAAACATTTGCGAGCGGATGCCGAAAGCCTTTTACTTCATCTCCTACAAGATGATCGAAGAACAGAGTGAGTATATCGCACTCAAGAATTAGGCTTTCTTAAAGAAAATCTCGATCCTTACTTCCGGTGCACCAGTGGTAGAAGACGAGAAAGTGATTGGTAATCGTGGGCCGCGATGTAGGAGCCACCACAAGACCGCGTTACAGGCCATGGTACGTTTGAGGCTGAGGGGAAGTATCGTATCTAACACGACTACACAACTGTAAACAGGTCACTGCAGGGTTTATTACCCGCAGTAAGGACGGAAAGGGAATATACGTTCGAGACCACGTACGATCGTGGTAGGTGCCCGACCTCTTTCGCCACTCTTATTACCGAGATGCTGACCATCTGGACAATCCATAGGTTTCGCGCAGCACAAGCCTTGGCGGGAGACCAGAAAGACTGCCACACGTTTGGGAGGGAGATTAAAAGGCTTATGAATCCAATACAGCGTGAACTGCTGAAGAAGGTACGCTCATAGTTCTTGCTCCGCTGAGCTAGTACTAGCACCTAGCGCGCAATACAGTCAGCTGACTGATTTTGGTATGCAGAACGCAGAAATCGTCGCACTTCGGGAGATGGTCCACACGATGAACGTTCTAAACGACAACGAGAGTGAACATAACTCGTTTGACCAAAACATTTCACCATCCGCTTCTGAACAGATGGCGCTGAGTAGTAGCTGAGTGAATCGTGTCAGTCGAGAAGCTAGTGTTGCTCGACCGAGGATTGATTGTCGACAGACTTCGACTCCCTTATAAGCCTTACAAGAGCAGACTAGTCGAACCGCGATCATCTTGTATACTGGTGCTGTTTGTGAACGATTCATATCAGCGGCGCTTTGTTCACTTTAGAATACAGAAGGGCCTATACTTAGTTTACAACACGACCCGTTCTCCATGCTATCACCACGCTCGAAACACAGTATCTTCTCATTCGTCATGACGAGTACAAGATAATATGAAGCGTTAACTCGCCAGATCAACTAGCCCATAAGATCGAATATCCTGCCGTGCTTAGTGAACGTACCCATTCCGCCCGTCCACCACCCCAAACGCCGGCCCACCCTTGCCAAACATCTTCCTGAGGTCCCCGACAAGCGCTTCCGGATTCTCATGCGCCGCGAAATGTCCCCCGTGTTCATGTTCGGACTCGAACACCACGTTGCCCATCGTGTGGACCCAGCTGAATGGGCATATTAGTCGGTCAGCAGTATCAATGAGTATTAAGAGTTGACGGGGACGTACGTTTTGGGAGGGACGTACATCTCCTGCGGGAAGTAGGAGACGCCAATGGGTACATGTTTGATATTGATGGGTATGACGCCCGGTGCCCATTGGCCTCGCATCTCGTAGTATATACGGATGGACGCGGCGGGACCAGCGCGAGAGAACCAGTATATTGATATCCAGTTCAAAACTGACTCGTTGAGCGGAGGTCAGCAACCACACCTCCCCCGAGATGGGTCAAGTCAGCGTGAAGGTGAGTCATACCTTCATCGTCGTCCCACTTGTACGCATCCGTCCATGCCACCAATTTTTCGTAGATCCATGCCAGAAGGCCGAGGGGTGAGTCGGCTAAGGAGTAGCCAAGCGTCTGTGGTTTTGTGTCTTGGATTTCTTGATAGGCTGATCCCGTCTTCGAGATGTGGTCCCAGCGTGCGAGAGAGGTTTTCTCGCGCGCCGTATAGGGTTGAAGAGCGTGTTGAAGGTAAAGAAAGGGGTTGGTGGCAAGACTAGGGGCCCAGGTACTAAACAGCCGGGGGGACACGGTCTTTAGTGTGAACAATATAATGAGATGAATGAGAGCAGCGGCGAACATGGGGAAGTTAGTGTGCCAGGCCTTGACGTGTTTGGGACCGTAGCGATCAGCCATTTGGCGAGTGATCTGGAAATGAACTGCCATGAGGCTCTTACGACCAGCGCATACGGGGCATGGTTATCGAGAAGACTGACGAGGCTACCCCAGTCTCCTCCTTGCGTGACATATTCCTGATATCCCAAGGCAAGCATCAAGTTATGGGCCACCTACGTGGGTGTGGCGTAAGACCAACTGAAGGACAATGCATTGCTCATCAAGGAAGTGGCTCACTTCGGTATACTGCTGGCCCGCAAATCCTTTCTTCCGAGGTGCTTCGGAGAAACCATAACCAGGCAATCCAATGGCAACGACGTGGAAACTAGGATAATCCGGCGAAGATGCTGTTAACAAAGGAAGAATCTTCTTGACCTCGATGAAGCTTCCGGGCCCTTTGTGTTCTCGTTCAATAAGGTTACCCTAAACTGAAGATGTGATATCAAGAAATACTCACATCCGTGAACGAATAACAAGGGCACCGCGTTTACCACCTTACTCCTCTGGTGAACATAATGCACGTTGATCACACCATGACCTTCCACAGCGACATCCATCGTGAACATAGGCAGCGTCTCATTCAGCTCTCTCTCGTACTGTCTCCAGTCGTAGCCGTCTTTCCATCGTGTGACCAGCCGTTGAACGTCACGAAGAGGTACGCCATAATCCCAGTTTGCGTCTTCGAGTTCGTCGGGAAAGCGGATCAGAGAAAGACGGTTTTGGAGGTCTGAGAGAGCTGAGTCTGGGATAGAAATCTCGTAGGGCTTTTCGAAAGAGGACATGACAATGTTGGCGAGCGTGAGTACAGCGTACGTAGCGCTGGCGCTGGTTCTTCGTTTATACCACGCTCGTACGCCGTGATGGCATCATGTTGATGCCGTGTACAGTACTATGATGGGTGCGACAGCACTTGAACGCACTTGAGTGTGGGCCAGCCGGAAATCCTCAGCCATTGAACAAATAGGTCTCTTGTTAGCATCGAGCGCTTAATATGCGAAGACGGACGAGCTCGCTGTTCGAGTCAGCGTCAACGATTAATGTGAGGCGTCGAAGAGCGTGGGTAAAAACGCGGGTGGACGGTCACGTGAGCGCGTTCGCCAATCTGAGTCCTCGCGAATTGTCTTGTCGTATTCACTCTAGTCTCCTACGCCATCCATTTCTTGAACCCGCTCCTGGACGTTCTCTAGAAAGACGACGAGACGATACAAGAACGCTGTTGGTAATGCCACCGATAACGACGCCCGGCTCACCCTCAGTAGAGTCTCGGCATGCTCTCTTGTTCTCTGCGGACGAGTTTGTGGGCTCAGAGCCAGCCTCGACGGGTGCAGAAGCCAACAAAGAGGAGACTCCGCCTGCAGAACGCCAATCGATGTATGTAAAGCTTTTTGCTGGTGAGTCAGGATTTTCCGCTTGAGTAGACAGTATCGTTTTCGGAGACTCATAACACATCCAGAGATGCTTGAGACTGTCGTTCGGGGAGAATGTCATCTCTTTACTGCTGCCGAGATCAGGTGTCTGAAGATGTTTCAGGCTCTCAATGGTACGTATCTCCTCTATTCTCATGCCCTCGCTTGGGTGATACAGGCCACCGTGGTTAACAATTCGAAACGCATATATGCACTCCTTTGCCAATTCCTCAGACCAGCAGAAATTCCTTCTTATCCGCCTCGCCCTTCGCAAACCCGAGAAATGGTACCGCCTTGATAACCTCAAATACGAGCGAGATCTTGGCTCCGAGATCAAGTCGACGTTATTAAGTCTTTGCCGGTCCAAAGAGTCGCCACGCTCACCCACACCCCCTTCGACTTCAAAGCCTGCACCCGTAGCTGACATTATCGACTTGACTCTATCCGACGAAGAGGACAATAACGTGAAAACAGAACCTCAGGAAGTCCCGTTATTACAGCCACAGCAGCGAGGAAATACGTCGTCGGTCAAGCTCGAAGATGTGGAACCCATCGTCGATACACAAGTTGCACCAGCCTTTTTTGACGATGTGCAGCCATCTCAACCAACTCCGGAAGAAGCTGCGAGCGAAGCCAATGTTGATTTGACGTGGTTCGCTGAGGATGATACCTTCATGACCTTGACCGAGTTGCTCGAGTGCCTCAAGGTGCCTGAGTTGTGGAAACTTGCTAGGGAGAGAAAGCTCCCTTGTCGAAAGAAGGTATGCATATGCTTGCTTGGTTTAACTTCTTTCCCGTGCCCTGTTTTATAGCATCTGGGACTAATTATGGTTTTCTAGCACGCTTCTCTCGTCACCGCTCTCGTGGAATCCTGTTCAACACAACAAACTCTCAACTTCGTTTCTTCCAAGTCTCGCACGAGTGGTGCATCTTCTAAAGATAGAAAGAAAGCTGTTCATCTGGGCCTTTCCTCTCAAGAGCAAACACTCCGAGCCATCGTAAAGAGAAAACTGGGTAAATACGCATATGTTGACCCACCTCTGCTGTTACTGATCTCAGCTATGTATACAGAAGCATGCATTCGGCTTAACTCGGATGTCCTCGCCCTCTTCAACCGCATCAATCTAATCTATTTCCGCTTGTACGTCTTCTTCCCTACCCACTGCTCTACTTTCCGACACTGAGAGTACACGCCACATCCGTTTGATTTAACAGAACCCAGAATGCCACGGGAATGCTCACCGACGCGATCCTAACCGCCTTCAAGAAAAGGGTTTACGTGTCCTACAAGCATCAACGCACCACGGGAATCTGGTCCTCTCGTTCAGCCCTCTTATCTTACCAGAAGGCGCTTGAGATAGAGTTCGAGATAGATTCTCTGCTCGATGGAACAGGTGGCGAAGGTGCGATCAACGCGACGGGAAGGTCAAGTTCCGTTACGCAGATACCTACACCTGTAAAATGCAAGAAAAGTGGTGATAGGGATGAGGTAGCTGCAAAGGGTAAGGGCAAGGAGGAGGCAGTGGAGGATGAGCCAGAGAAAGAGAGCACGAAGAGCATGGTTTCGAAAGCTGTGGTCGATATTTTCGAAGAGATGGTTTGGGAGAGATGGACGGCTTTGTTGGCCGTCAAGAATGAGGCGCCCGAGCGAGCTCTTAGTCTTGTGCGATTTGAAGAGGGTACGTGCGTTTACTGGCTCTTCCTCTAGCTCTCAACTCTCCCATATAACGGCGTGAAACTAACTGCTGATCTGCGTATAATGGATATAGGCCACATCTTCGCTCGCATCGCATTCAAGGCTGTAGAGGCGTATCACTCATTGAAGAATTACGCACGCGAGCTCGAAATCTTGGACTCGCTCCTCTCTCAGCGCCGGTGGCGTCGCGGTCGTAGAGGACAGTGGCACGAGCAGAAAGCTCTCACGCTGACGAAGATCTATCCCAAAGGCGACAAGAAGAGAAGCCTGGCGTATGAAGCTGTCTTCTGGGCGCTAGCTGAAGATGAGGATGTCCATCTGAGTACGCAGTTCCTACCTATCCATGCTCCATGATCCTGGTGGTTAAACTGAAAGCCGCTCTTTTTCTCCAGTCTATCGACCAAAGCTCGAACGCCGCCTCACTACACTCGAGAAAGATCTCTCGATACCCGAGGAAGACCGACACATATGCGTGGGGAAGCTCAACGAACCCGACAAAGTCTGTATCGAGGGCCAACGCGTACATCCAGAACCGTTGGTGCTCGATGCATTTGGCAAACCCATCAAGAAGAGCGATAGACCTGCCAGCCCGGTCAAACCTATCTCGGCGTACTACGTGAAGAAGGAGAAAGTAGTAACGAAGGGTGAGAATGCCGAGCAGGATAAGGAGAAGGCGAAGGTAGCGTCCGTGGTAAGTTATGGCTCCGTGTCCGCTGATGTGGAAATTAGGGGGTCGAAGACGATGGGTGCTGACGTGGCCGTCTGCTTTTCATCTTTTCAGTTCAAGAAGAAGGGAAAGACTGTATGGGTAGGGCGCGATGGAGAAGAGGTCAACGTCGAGACGCTGGCTCTGCAACACTATGAAGCCCAAGGCTACAAGGGGTATGTCTTCAATCTGATTTGGTCATTCATTCTCACTTATCATAATACATGTCGCTTTTCACTCCAGTTTGCACTGTGAAGGCAGCATCATAGCCACCCTCTTCGGTCTTCTCATGTGGGACATAATCTTCGCCCCCATTCCAGGCGCCTTCGAAACTCCTTACCAAGGCGCCCCACTCGACCTCGTCGACGACACTTTCTATTTCTCTCGAAAGGAGATGATCGAGGCCCGTCTGGCTGATATTTCTGCGGGGAAAGCACCGGAGATCATCATGAAGACAGATACGGCGTTTAGGGAGACAAAGACATGGTGTGTGGGCGTTAATTGGGACAGGTTCGAGAGAAGGGAATTGTTGGAGATCGTAAATGTAAGTGTTCTCACTTCAATTTCGCTCTCGCGGACTGGCTATATTATGAGGCCTAATATCCTTCGTTTTAGTGCTTTAATGGGAAGGCCCTTGCCGCTGTCTGCCAGCTCTTCTGTGAAGACTATGCGAAGCGTCGTGCAGGCATGCCCGATCTCTTGCTCTGGGACGTTAAGGAGCCGCGCACGTGCAAGTTTGTCGAGGTTAAGAGTCCCAACGATGTACTCCGCGAGCACCAGAAAGTCGGTGGCGTTCTTGCCTCATATTCACCAAACAGTCGCTGACTACACGTTTGGCTAATCATGCAGGTATGGATCGACGTTCTCAGCCGTATAGGCATGAACATCGAAGTCTGTCACGTCTCCGAAAAGGGCCAAGCACCCGCAACCCGAGGGACCAAACGTGGACGCAAGTCCAATGCTCAGAACCTTTCGCAGGCACCACCTACGAAGAAGACGAAGACTGATAACGACACCGCCCCCGCTTTGACGAGAATGAAGTCGAAGTCGAAGACGAAGGTCGAGGTGGAGTCAGAGGCCGAAGGTTCGAACGGTACTGAACCAGAATCTGAAGATGAGGAGGACCAGCTGAGTGCTTCGCAATACCTTGATACTGGATTGCAGCAGAAGCAGAGAAGTGTTCCGCCGGTGGGACACCCTCGGCTGCCCATCGCGGAGGAGAGCCAGTCAGCTGAAGCAGCTCGAGCAACATCAACCGCCTCTATCTCCGTTCCAGTACCCGCTCGTCCTCCATCTCCCGTTCCTCTCGCGCCGGTCTCAGCATCTGTTTCTGTGGTAATACCCCCAAGACGGCCGCCAGGTCGTCCGAGGGGATCTGGCAAGAAGCGAGCGCAGCCAGCTGAGGAGAGCGACGATGATTATGTGCCACCGAAAATGGTGCAGACCGGGAGTTTGAACGTCCAAGGGACGAAGAGGACAAGAAGGCCGACGTCGCGACTCACAGACGGAGCGTCGTGAGGGTGAGGTCGGGGTTCATACAGGACATCCCGTTCTTCGTCTTGCTTCTGGTTTCTGGGTTTGCTTGTGTTAATATGTGGTGGCGGGCTGATGAGGGTAGTCCGACGGAATCTCATACTATTCTACCTCACTGCACTACGGTCTTTATGTCTTATTCGTGATTTATGTTTCTTATGTTCGACGTATGGATGTGACTGACTTTCTCGGACCCTCTTTCGCTGTATGTAAAAGTACTCACCCAGTGTCTGTTGTATGCACCTTACCTATGAGGACATGTGAGTTGCTGATACCCTGTAATCTCGCGTTGTGATGTATGTAGGCCTCTATAGTCGTAAAGCTGACGCTTCTACGGACTTGTTGCTTTTTCAATCATCGGGGAAGATGCGTCTTTAGCCATCAGCATCGTCCTTGCCCATGTGAAGATTGCCTAATGGCTCACAAGGGTTATCATAATTAGGCATGGTGATTGCGAGACCGAACGACGGCCCACTGGCGAAGCCAGCGTCGCCGCGCGCACATTGCAGTTTGAGCGGAGATCAAATTGCTGCAGTATTCCTGGATTGAGCACCATTACTAGTACCGCAACACCACCAAGAGCTCACAAACGAGCTCGCCTCGCCGGATTTGGGGAGAATACACTGGGTCAGTTGTCCTTGGCGATCGTTTTCTCTATCCCTTCAAATACGTATGCTCATCCGCGCCAATCGACTAGTACACCGTCTCTGACTTGTCTCGAAAATTCTTTCTTCTAGCTCAGCCGCCATAAATTTTCGCAATAGTGGATCCTATCTTGCCATCTGCCTTCATAGTACCTGATAAGGTCCATGGCTATGGAGACACAGGCTGGAATCAAGGAGGAACAAATAAGGTTCTCCAGCTGTCCTGCAGTGCGACGATTACCTCCCGAGATCCTGTCAGCAATCTTCCTACTCTGGCACGAGAGCCCAGTCAAAACCACCACCACTGAAAACAAACACGTCCATCTCCTTTTGGGCCACGTCTGCCGCAGGTGGAGAGATGTCGCTTTTCGAACACCGTCCATGTGGAAATCTCCAGATATTCGACTTCGAGACGATGCTCAAATTTCCGAAAATTGGCTCTCCGTCATGACAATGATCATTAACTTGTCCGACCCATATACATTCCGCCCAAATTTTTCATATTTCCACACAGGGCATAATATTCTTCCAGGAGCTGATCGGATTCTGGAGTGTCTCATCCCCAGCCTCCACCGCTTGAACTCATTTGAACTTCATCTCCCAGTGATGGCTTCCAATGCTCTCGCCACATTTCCTACTTCAACGGACACTTTTCCTGTGCTCCGAGGCCTCACGATGTGCTTTTACGACAGTGTACTACAGCAAGCGATAGCAGAACGCCCGATCCTCGCTTTCGCAAGTGCTCCGCATCTCAAAGAAGTAATCCTATCCTACGAACCAGCCAACTGCCAGTGGGGAGAAGACACCAAAGGCAGGCGGCTCCTTCGCAGTCTGGTGTTCCCTTGGTCGCAGTTGACTATGCTTCATATCGACGGAATATACTCGACCGCCCAGGACGCCCAAGCCCTCCTTCGTCAATGCCACTCGATTGAAGACTGTGACCTCGGCAGTGTTTCCATGGCTGGCGAGCATCTTGCCATGGACCCATACATTCTGAAACACCTACATCATTTTGCTCTCGAAGTCTTATACGAACCCGACGATGACGACTTTCTGATGCAAGGCAGCGCTCGTTTCTTCCAGCCATTCGTCATGCCACAGCTCTCCAATCTGGAACTCGCCTGCGGGCCCCGTGCTTTCGAAGCCCCTGAATATATCTCATTCTTATATTCGCGCTCCGGATCGACGCTGACCGATCTTCGCCTTCATTGCGTACCCTTCGATGGCGACGATATCGTACAAACCCTTGCCCTCCTCCCCATGCTCGAGCTCTTCCGTGCGCACAAATCGCATGCCGGGACCGATATCTTATTTGAGGCGCTTTGTTACGACCCCGAGGCGACAACACCCCCTATTGTACCGCGTCTCAAGGATCTCGCTGTTACGGAATACCCCATAGAAGCGGATATGGTCACGTCGGACCGTGTTCGAGATGTGATCATGTCGCGTTGGTGGTCTAATGCGCATCTCTCTACGACACGGTGGCGCCCTAGTGTGGCGAGATGGCAGAAGGTTTATCTCGATTGGTTTGGAGGACACGTCAATATGGACATCTCAGCGCTGAGCGCCATTGACGATTGTCGTGAAGAAGGGTTGGATGTGACTCTTCACTGGCATGGGCGTGAAGAACGTTACTTAGGTGTGTTGCAGTTTTCGCTCGAATGCACTTACCGCTAGGATTGTAGCTTATGCTGATATAATTCCATTGTTTGCATTAGCGTGGGAGTAGAACGAACATTTTCCCTGAAAATCCGTTAAGGGCCTCGGGACGAGATGAAAGCTGAGTTCTGCGGACAATTCATCGGAGTATCGTTACCAAAGTAATTGCGCCGAGAATGTACACATATCAACTCATCCAGAACTATCTGACATGATCCATTGTCCTTTTCTTCCGTTCCTCTCCCGCCTGAATGACCCCTTCCACTTCAAATAGATCCCCTTTCGCAAGCATCGGACATACCCTCTTGTGTGGTGTAAAGTCATTCTTCCAATGATCCTTTTGGCACTATCGATCAATTCAGTATGGGTTGTACTTATGTCCTGTCTCGAGACGAAAACCAGTGGAGAAACTGACCGATTCCGAGCAGTAATACGTTTGGTTGCAGCGGGAGCACCGCTTCCATTCTTTGAAGTCAGCGGCCTTCTCCGGGACTCCAGCCTCCCACATATTACATCCTCCACATATCTTGATCCTTTCCTTTTCTGACACGAGGACCTCGAGCATGACGTAGTCTTTATCCCCGATCTTATGGACGTCACCCGTGCGCTTCACGACCGCTGCATCCTCTAAACCTTTGATGATAATCTCATCATACTCCTTTGTCCGAGGTAGCCAGGGTATGACCGGACGCTTGAACTTGGAATGTGGAAATGGGTAATTGTAACTGATATACTCCGATAGTCCACTGTCTGCGTCGCCCCAAGGGGAGTAGCAAGATGGGCGATGAAGAAACCATCGAGTGGGTAAAGAATGTCCGATGGCGAATGTAAGTGGGACAGTCGTCAGATTACTTCCTTAGCCTTTGGGCCACGGAATAGTGAAAGTTTTATACCGCGTTGTCTGGGGTGCAGACGCGTCGGACGAGGACGACATGATGGTAACTTGTGGGCACCGTCGCAACATGCCTGCCTTCGTACATAAGTGAGAAGGAGGAACGGGTTTTGCCAGTGCTCTGTTCAGTTCGTCAGAGTTGAGGTCCGTGCTCAGGCCTCAGGCTTGTAGCGACAATCAAGTAGATAATGGCTGCCAGAGAGATGGAAAAGAGTGCGGTTTTGTTTGGCCACATGTTTGCTTTTACGGGGCTTTCTAATCCTATGCGCAGAAATGATCCTTGGAAGGCCACGATGAATGCGCTCCATGTGAAAGGTCGCTCGTGTTCTCCGCCTCATTGTTTATTCAATCCGCTGGGGCCCATTTAGCTCTGCAGTATTTTCAATATACACGCAATATCTGCAGGTTGGGAATGATGCATACCAGTGACTCGCACCGACCAAGCCCGGGTTTAAAGGCATGCTTTCGTCTAGCTGAACGTCAATATTGCATGAGTTCCTGGTGCTCGCTCCGTTCCACAAGTCATCCACCATGTCGACCACAGAGCACCCTAGGTTGACGACCGCCATTGCTGATCCGGGAAAAGTGATGTTACTTGTCCAATGCATTCACCGATGTCGCTGAGCGCTGCACGTAACGAATATAGAATAAGAGAGGTTCTGTCGCGCAATGAAGCTCATAGTGAATTTCGGGACATGATAACATTTCATGCATTGACATAGAATGATAGAATTTCAGTGATTGTTCGGATACCTAGCGTTGTGGAAGAGTACCCGACGAGAAAGATTAGCTCCATGAACACTTGAAAGCGAAAGAGAGAACCGACCAAGACCAATGACTATCTACTCATTCTCTGGAAGGCGTGATTTCCAATCTCAATCCTCCCGCGCTCCATAACTGCAACATATTGGCAGAAGGTTCTGACGCTAACCCCTCCGCATCCGAAAATATCTTCGAAGACACCCTCAATGTCTCTAGGTGCCCTGCTAAACTAGTGTAAGAGGCCGAACCTGATTGCTCGTCGAGAGCATGAATCGGCGGCAGGCGTGATTCGACCATGGCTTTCAGGCTGTCGAAGAAGAGTTTTTGATCGTCAGGGTCATGTTTGTTTCCACGGTATGAGTGCACGACATGATCGTAGGCGTTTCTGCGATGGCGCCGAGGCTCCCTATGCCTGAACCATGAGTTGATGTGCACGCCAAAGCTACGGAGCCTCAGGTTCGTCCCTTGGTGACCCCGACTGACCAGAGCGTCGAGGACATGGGACCAGTAGAGGTAGTCGTCTGGTCCTATGAAATACATTGTCAAAAGACTTGGAAGGTCTCGTAAGACCTCGATGAGAAGGCCCGCGGGGATCATGTTTGCTGGGATTTCGACTTGTATGGAGGTGAGGGAGTCTGCACATGAAGCGAGGAACCCTTTCAGTGCGAGATTGTTTGATTGCCCCCATGGCGACCCATATTGATCTGTACTTTGTATGGTGATATGTTCTAGAGACGGTGCGCTGAGAGAATCGAACAGGGCGTCCAAGACGTTGGTGTCGTCGGTGGATATAGTGAGATGAAGCAGTCGAGGGAGAGTGGCACGACGAAGATTGTCATTCATATCGCCATCGAGGGCAACCTTGATCCAGCAACTGGAAACGCCTTCCGTGATCTCGAAGAGTGCCTTGGTCAAACTGTGACATTTCCGCATCTCGACCACAAATTGAGGTAAATCGAGGATTGGCAGGTAGTGATGCGTGCAGCGGAACGCGTATTCCGTGAGGGCTGACCATGGCAGAGGTAAGCCGGCCATTGAGTGAAAAGTGATGTCAACGCGGCGGAGGTTGGGAGCAGATGACAGAGCGTCAAAAAATACGGGAAACTGGGTGTGTCCGTAGTCTGTCGAGGTGAGTTTCAACGAAAGCGAGGTGAGTATCGGGAATGAGCTTTTATGACTTGTTTGGAAGTGCGTTGGATGACAGGACTCGAGATATACTTCATTCCAGCGATCGGCCTCATCGCATAACAGCGAGAGATAGGTAATCATGATTGAATAATGATTTTCCGCGTCCAGCTTGATTCGGAGAGGAAGTGACTGTGATAGAGAGAGCCAGGTCTTGAGAGCGCTCAAGTAAGCATCGACGACCCTGATGCCGCCACAGGCACCATCAGCCAACGAGAGCGAGGACCAGAGCGAAGGAGTATTGAGGGCAATTTCTCGCCAATATCGGGACACGCGAGTAAGGAGGATGGGCGCATTGAGAGGGTGCGCCTGATGCGTCCATAGTACGGGATCCTGGAATGTAGCAGCATCGGGGACGCAGTGCCAGAATATTTCTGCCAGAATCTCGACGGGCAAAGTCGATATTCCAGCCCTATGGACCTCGATATGCATCCCTATGATATTCGTAAATGCTGAGGGCCGTCGATAGGTTCTGTGAATAGAAATTGACGAAGATTCAGAAGGGGGTGGCACGGCCGGACGAGTTTACTATGTTGACGGGCGAACCGTACTGTGGCAATCAGATCAGAGCACCTAGTACCCTATTGAAGCTTTCCTCGGCGATGCTCTGATATGTTTTTATCAAGAGACGTGAACGGCACGACTGAGAAGGGCACTGGCAGTTGAGAGACAAGATGGTGGTCATGCTCGAAGATTATGTCGACGCCACTGAAGGCTCTGCCTCACAATATATTTCCCACGCTGGGCAGTCTCGGGAAGTTCGATCAACACAACACGTCCACAACTGCTCACTCCTTCCCGGCGAGGTGTCTTAGAAATACGTATAGGGGAAGCAATACTCGCAAACCAGGAGGCCACCAGTTAATAGGATCCGGAAATTTCGTGAAGCAAGCCTGAGAGTCTGAAACGCCACTAGGGCTAGTCAGACGGCTACTGAGACTAAATGTGAAGTGAATAAATTGACGGTGTATGTATACAGTACTTGGTGTATCGGTTGGGAAATACAGTACCACGACAGCACCTGGATGACACTGATAAGGAGCCTAACTAGGCTGGGGTGGCAGGGTGTGGCACCCGAGCCTAGTTAGGCTTGATCGGACTTGGATCTTCGCCTCCGGGTTCGCCTCTTGTTTCGTCGCGACTTTCAGTGGCCTCGAGTCTCTTGCGGCCCCGTCTTCCGTCGTCGTTATCGGAGGCGTTCCGAGGCCTGCCCCTCGCCACATCTCCTCCCCCGCATCCCTGTCAACTTGCCCCTATAGCGCCACTCACCCTGCGACTCAGCGCCGTCCTCGACGTCGACGACGACGATTGCCTCAACTAACGGCTGCATGTGCGCTCTGACATGCTCGAGCGTTCGTCGTCGCGCAGGTTCTGCCGTGGGATTCCCACACGTTCGTGTGTTGTCGTTGTCGCGTCGTGTAGGCTGCTCGTCGCCGCTGTGCTCGACGATGAGCACGGGTTTTCGGTCATTTGTGAAGCTTTTCACCGGT